>NC_091100.1:6983235-7284852 GCF_024713975.1 Paralichthys olivaceus
TGCTGGGGTGTAAGCCCCCCCCCCCCCCCCCCACCTCACAGGCTCTGAGGTTAATACTCAGGAGGACGGTATTTTTACACACAGACACGCAGCAACCACTGACACATCCTCACTCATTCCTGCACTTGTTTTACCTGAAATAGAGAGATTACGGGAATCACAGCGCTCACTGCACTTATCCATTGTAGGTTAAAGCCTTTAAATAATTCAGCCTCAGCTCAGCAAATACACACACACACACACACACACACACACACACACACACACACACACACACACACACAAACACATGAACACACACTCTGCCCTGAGCTCCTGTTTGTGGGTTGAGTGGGGCCGCTGACGGCTGATTAATCGACTGGGGCGGCCCACTCATGATAAGTGTGGCTAATGACCTGCTGAATAATTCACTGGGCCTTTGCTGTGGAACAGATGGAAGGCCAAACGCATACACGGATATGTTCCCTGGCAGACTCGTACACGCTTGTGCTCTCATGTTCATCTGTACACGCATATGCATATATTCAAATACTTTTGGACACACTCTTGTGCACGCACACACTCTGTCTCCACATAGCAGGGGTCCTCTGTGTCTCTCCTGCTGTTGACACCTGGGGTGTTTCACGTCAGCGCCGCCCTGGTCCTCTGATACCACCACCCAGTCCTCTCACTATCTACAAAGTTACCAGATACTCACATCTCCAACCTTCCTGGTGATCGAACCTGATTTTCCTCGTACCTCCGTTTTTTTTTTTTACATGTGTCACTGTGGACCTTCTCGCTTTGTGTTTGTCTTTTAAACCAAACTATCAAGCCACTTGGATCCGCAGCTCTGTTCTCAAATCATAGATCACTTGAAGCAAAGGTCAACGTTCAGGGTTTTAACATTCACATTAACTTTTAATAGATCTGATCAGCTGCATTAAATCAGCCCGAACCAGCCTTTGATTCCGCAGCCAGTTATCTGTCTGCACTACAGGCAACCAGGCTCAACTCTCCCCTCTTGTGTGCATAAAAGCGCACATACACACTCACTCTGGGAACGTGCAACCATGTATGCTGGTCCTTTAGCCTGTATTTTTTCCATATTTAAATAATGTGCATTTGATGCATGCTTGCATGTCTCAGTAAGCTGGGATTGGTTTGTGTTTCTGAGAGGGAGCAGTAACCAGTGATTAGACCCTGCTTCCCTTATGTCAGCACTGACAAGCGGGGCCAGGCTCTCTTTGATATGGCCAGTGGTCTGTCAGAGCCCTGCTCTAAACTGACAGCTTATCTGCATGCTGCTTTCCTCCCAACTGCTGTTTGTCAGATAGGACTTGAACTCAGCTCAGTTCTACCAAATCACTAGGCGAGACACTTTCTGATACTTTACAGGAGGGACAAATATAAAGGAGCAGCATTATCATCGCCCAGACAACTGTGTATAAAAAATGGTTTGTAATGATTTGTAATAAGGTGTGATCATTATTTATTATACTGATTATAATAATTGTTTTGGTATTCATACCGAACTGGGTATAAACAATTAGGTCAACCAACCCAATTTAGAAGAATTTTAATTTATTAGGAGAAATGATGGTCTTTGCAGTGGAACCGTAAAAGCTGCCTTCATTATTCTATTGTATCAAAGGTCATGTCTGTACAGCAGATGCTCTAATTCTCTTATATTGATCAAATATTCATCTATGGCAGGTAACGACTGCAGATATATTGTATGCTAGGTTGTATGAGCTGTATGCTATGAATTAAAAAACAATCCAGAACAAATCTTCCAATATAAATCCAGGTGAAGGACTTCTACAGTGATGATAACTCCTCCAGTTTGCTGGGTTGATAACAGAGTTGTTTTTTTCCAGCACCATCAGCATTTTCTTAACAATAGATTTGTCAACGTTACAGTTGAATGAATAATTTGTCTCGTCTCTCAATAGAAGTGTCGTCGTCGCACCCAAGAAAGCCGGCATGGCGCCATCTCCAGGCACCTCCACTCCCGTCCCAGCAGCCACTGCTGCCTCTGTGTCAGCTGGGACACCTATTGACAGCGTCGCTGTGGTATCTGCAGCCGATGCCTCTGAAAGCACCTCTGCAGACTCTGCAGCTTGTGAGTGCATGCACGCACACACACAGACACACACACACACACACACACACACACACACACACAGATATCGACGAGTCAGTGTTACTGTGAGTTGTAGCGTTGATGAATCTGCAATGAAAAAGTCAATATTTATTTAGAGATTGTGCTTGTTTTTATGTTTGGCAGAATAATATTGCTGTGTTAGTACAATGTAATCCAGTTAATACAGGATGGAGAGGTCAGCAAGAAAAATTACAGTTACACAAATTCAGTTTAATTACAGAAATGTCATGTTTTTGATTTCATAGAATAAAAGTAAGTACATTTAAAAATATATATATGTATTAAAATATCAAATAAGAAAACTAAATAAATGTAAGATAAAAATACTGACTTCAATATAATGATAAAAATAAATTATTTTTTAGGCCATACACTTTGCATTTTACATTACAATAATCTCTGATACAGGGAGGAGCTACACTGAAATGATAAAATAATTAAAGTCTTTTTCTTACCTTATGAACTCCTATGTTTACTTTAATAATGTTGGCCATTTCTTTTTGGCACCTCTCTGCATGTGTGACTGTATAAATGTGTAACGCTTTATTTCTCTGAGGAGTGACATGAGAGGGGAATTTATGGGGTTTAGGAGATTGTGCGTTAACTGTCAAATCGTGTGTGTGTGAGAAATAATACGTGTTAAAGCTGTATGCATCAGTTGTTTGGTGTCAGTGAGCGGTGTTGAGTAAATACGTTTCTGAGTGTGTGTGTGTTTTAGTGGGGCAGTGGGAGGACTAATGGGGCCGTTCATTTACTCCTTTTTGTTTGAAGGAGCTACTTCAGCTCGAGAGGGACACTCTCACCAGGCCCACATGGCACTGCTTAACACCTTACTTACACACACATACACACACATGTACACACACACATTCCAGCCCACATTACACTGTCTGTCATTCCTGAAGAGTTATCCCTGCTCGGAGACTGTCCTGGCTGGAAAAACAAGCCGCTGAAACACCAGAGGAATCCCCCTCCTCCATATTCAACTGGGCATTAGCTTATTTATGAGCCACAGGGAAGTGAATTTACTGCCAGATCAATCAAACACGGACTTTGTACCTTACGCGCCTCCGTCTCCAGAATGAAGTCGTAAAGCACATTTTAGTTGTATAATGAAACAGTCACAAAAGCAGCCCAGAGGGGTAAATTGGTATGTAATGACTTAATGAGGAAAAACAATTCAAAAAGGAACCAGCAATTTTTTAAACATCTCACATTCCAACACAGGTGTAACACCGATGAATTTACACGCACAGTGTTCATAACAAATACCTGATATCATTAATATATGACTGAAATAAGTATCACGCTGTATAAAGTACAATCACAGCTGACGGTGAAACCTTACCAGCCTTTCTGTGCAATTTAAAGGTTTCCAACTGGAAAACCTCATGATGAACACATTGTGCTCCGAGTACATCATCCACTATCTAACCATAAAATTATACATGTACCCCCACTTGCCCTATTTGACCATAAATCCCCCAATTCTATATATTTGAATGGAGACTATTGTATTATTTCATAAGAGGCATGTTTCCACACCATTTTATGGTGCTACCCTGGTTGTATAATAAATTGCTGAGTGTGTGCTTGTGTGTGTGTGCGTGTGCGTGCAGCGTCCTATTCTTGTCCCACATCCAGACTAATAACAGAGTTCTTTGGTTTCTCCCCTGTAGCAGGCGGCCAGGTTCCAGCCAGCGCTAGCCTGCCATCTGTCCCCCCACTCTCCCCTGTGACCCAGAACACAGCCCCCAATATGAGGTGATTCATCTTCTTTTCTCCTTCTCTCTCACACACACACACACACACACACACACACACACACACACACACACACACACACACACACACACACACACACACACACACACACCACACATCAGCTATTTATGCATGTGAGCACACACAATCAGTTATTTATGGATATTCACTGATTGTTACTCTGTCACACAAAACTAGAGTTTTTGTAGAGATAATTTTTTTTAGTTACATGCCAGTTTGTATTTTACTCATCATGTACCGTGTGTGTTCATGTGGCGTTTGCCTTCCATTCCCACATCTTCAGTATCTCGGAGCGTCTGGAGCACGCTCTGGAGAAGGCGGCTCCTCTGCTGAGAGAAATCTTTGTGGACTTTGCCCCCTTTCTCTCTCGGACCCTGCTGGGCAGCCATGGACAAGAGCTCCTGATTGAGGGCACAAGTGAGTTCAGCATCATTGAGACACAGTACAGATACACACTGCATGGCTACACTCGTCCCCGCTGTCCCTGCAAACCTTCAGGATGGTGCATCTTTATAAATGCTCCCCTCATTTAAATGCAGTAGCATCTCCAGTTCTCTTGTTAATCCAATACCGTGATGAGTGTACGTTGAGCCAAGAGCCGGTCGGCGCGCTGAAGGTTTCCAGGGGGCCAGGTCAGAGGCCAGGCCACTAATAGCAGTGTTTGGGATGTCTGCTGCCACCAAACAAAATGGAAAGTTGATTGATAGCTGCAGGGGGGCTTGAAGAGAGGGCAGGGGGAGGTGTGTGGGTGTGTGTGCTTGTGCATGCATGTGTGTTTGTCTGCATGTGTGTATGTCATATGAAGAGCAACTGAAAGACCAAAGGCTACTCTGCCCTCTTACCGTCTGTGCCTCTGCAGCAGACTCTGGACACTCCGGTGGCCCCCTGCCCCCTAAAAGCCCAGGGCCCGCCATTAGGGATCAATGGGACATATGCTGTTCAAGTCAGGCTTGTAATACAAGGCCCAAATATGTATTAGTTTACAGTAACATCATGTCAGCTCATTAGGTCCATCAATACTGTCTGCTCCCTTGCAGATGGCACGATGTTAGGTTATCCCTGTTTGTGCATGTGTAGATACTCGTCCCACCATTATCCAAGAAGCTTTATGAAATAAAAAAGTCCAAAAAATAATTGTGCTTGACTCCCTTTGTTTTGTTTTTTCCTCCAGGTCTGATGTGTATGAAGTCCAGCAGCTCAGTGGTGGAGCTCGTCATGCTTCTGTGTTCACAGGCAAGTCTGGCATCTTTATCTTTTCTTATCCTTGTCTGCCACCCCCCCACCCCCCCGTCTGATTTATCGGGCTCACCTTGAGTGCAGTAAATCCACAGCCCCCTGAGTGGACAGTGAGCCATCCAGCGCCTTATCTTTCCTCTACACCAACGCCGTCCACCTTTCCGCACCCAACCCCATCTCCGAGCGAGGGCAGAGAAACCGGAGAGAGAAGGCATCTCCGGCCGCAAATATTGGTTTGAGGGTCAAGGGTGGCCGACCTGTCCGCGTCACCTCTGACCCGAGCGCTGGCCCTTGTGGCTTCGACGAAACTGATGAGAAGGGATAATGTAGATTTGATGGTGCTTTGCATTGATTATCCCTCTCCTCTCTGTTGTCTTGTGGGTGTTTTGTTGCCAAGTTTATTTAGCTGCTGTCGGATTCATGAATACTAATTCCAGGATCATAAGCAGGCGTGGGCAGATCAATGATTGGAGATGTCAGTAGATCACTCCAGGATGTCTGATTAGCATTTAGAGACACAAAGCTACTGATGGCTGCGTAGCTACTGCATGCAAACCTAAATACAGTACTTTACATTGCTATTCATACAAAACGTGTATTTATTCAGTGTATTCATAGTGTAACGCACACAAATACTCACAGTGACAAGGACAACAGATAATACCTCCCCTCTGGCCCTGTTTGTTTGTGTTTTTACTCTTTAAAGCACCTCATGAAAAAAAACAAAGATATCCAATAATAAAAAAAACACATCTGATTAATGACACACCTCTCACCGATGCGCTCCTGCTTTTTTATCAGCTTTATTTTTTAAAGAAATAGTGCCTGTCGTCTGGCTTCTTTTTTCTCCCACCACCTTCTCCCCCTTTTTAACCCCTATGCCCTATTTGCCTCCCATTATTCACTTGGTTTCTTCTTCTAAAAAAAAAAAAGCTAATGCAGTCAGATTAAACATCTGCGTGCATGGCAGTTGGTGCCCATGGATTTGTGCTAGTGGGACACGCTGAGGGAACCGAGCTCCGTAATGTCCAGAGACGGCGGAGTAGCAGGAGTGAAAGCTAGATAGAAAACCAAAGAGAGAAGAATGACAGGCTCTAATGCAGCTATTTGTCATATCTGTCAGGGTGTTGTTTAATGCTAATCTAATCAAAGGCAGAATCTCTGTGATTGCGCCGCTGCACAGCTCATGCCTCGCTTCCCCCTTTGGTCCCCAGCCCAAGCTATTTCTTCCTTTTTCTCTCAGCTGCAAGCGACCCCACCCAATCGCTACAACACACACACACACACTCATTCACTCGCTTTCCCAGAGAGGGCCTGGGATTGGCCAGCGTAGTGTTGATTGCTTCAATAAATCATCCAACCAAATTCTCTCACAGCTAATGCAAATGTAATTTTATTGTTGTGTAAAGGGGAGAAGGAGGTGGAGGGGGGGGCAGGGGCAATACGTTGCCTCTCACTGGGGAAGAGAGGAAACCAGGGACAGACTTTCCTCTGGGCTAAATTACGATGTATAATTATTTGTGTGTTGGTTCTCCTTGTGGGGCAGTGAGAGTGAGCCAGTGCGATGATTGATGACATTATTTAGTAAAGTTTGCCGGGCCCTCCGGCACAGGAAGCACTCAATTCCCTCACAGGAAGTGCCTCCGTGGCCATCTTGCGACTGCTTCCTGCCTCTGAGACAGCTGATGGAGGGAGTAGATGGAGATGCTTTTGATTGATTTTTTTTTTCTTCACACCCCCCCACACATCCATTGGAGACGTGATGCGATACCATCGCCTGTGAAATTTTAATTAATTTCCCGAGCTTTGAGATGGAGTGGTGCCGGGGTGAGGGGTCAGGAGGCGAGGGACCGCAGAGCAGTTTTTAATCAGGGATCTTATGAAAGTTGCATTGGCGGCCACATCAGCTCGGCATTGAGGAGGCGATTGTAAACCGCTGTTTGATGGTGCTCCATTTCTAAACAACGACAACAGTGCTCCCAATTAAAGGACCATTTTGATCAGACATTAACTGTAGGGGTGGCACACTGCCTTGTTCTCTGCTGCAATATTGATCCTGAATATACAAAGTGAGGATTAATGATCATAAACTGTTGTTGTAACAGAGTGCTCCGCGAAAATTGAGTTTACTGGATCTGCTCTCTGCGTTTTTGTTTATTCACTATTTCTATTGATCAATAAGAAAGTGAACAATGTAAAACTACAACATGTAAGATTATGAAATCAAATATGAATTATATATTATATCACACAAATCATAATCCATCCCTAATTTCAAGACAATGCTTCTAATACAATTTCCCAGGAAGTAAAGGTGTAGGGTTTCAACCATGTTTTTGGGTTGTAACTTAATTTTTGTTTGTACATAAATGATTAATCAGTTATTTCTCGATTAATTCGATCAATAAAATTTCAGAAAGCAGAGAAAAAATTTCCAGACTACAAATTGACATATTTTAGCAGCTTGTTTCATCCAACCAAAAATCTAAAACTCCAAAAAAGACGATGGAAAAACATGAACCTCATTTAAGAGTCTGGAGCCAAGGAATGTTTGGCACTTTTGCAAAAGAAAAAAAAAGAAACGATAAATCCAGTGTCAAATTTTATCCAGATTAATTTTATGCCAACAGTTTCAGATCTATTCAGTTTATTTATAGTAATGATCAATGTATAAATCAGATTTATGTTTATAACAATAGTTAGTTTACTCTTCCAGTTAACAGCAGCCTGCTTCTCGTAGGGTAGGTGCTAATTAGACGATTCCAAGTAAAAGCCAAAAAGAGATATTTATGACGTGAGCATCAAGGCATCATAAGTCTTCTAGTGTTATTGGCTGTGATGGCTTCCTCAAAGGTCTTGCATATTACATGAATATCATAAGAGTTCTCTAGTGAACCACATCTGCTGGGGGTCTTGGATGTAAAGAGCCCCCCCCCCCCCCCCCTCTGATGCCCCTGATTCACTCGGACACTCTTACTCTCCAGCTCACACTTGTTTTCTCCCGTCTTTGTCATATTTATGGCCAGCCTGTTGTTTCCTTGGTGCACTTCTTGAAATGGCTTCCACCCAAAAACATCTGATTAATAAATAATGCGCCGGGACAAGAGAAAGAGCTCTCCCATGCGCTAGCTGCCGTCCGTCCAGAGCTTTGAGAAATCATCTCATCGGATACTGGACAGTCTACGATGAGCAGAGGCCCATAAATCTCTTCAGTAGCTGCATTTGTGTCCTGTAGATCAGCCATTATTGTCCGGCCCCTCTGTCAGCCCATCCATCCTTCTGCCATTTATCAGAGGTGCATCCTGTACGTGGAGGGAAGGTAGAGAGAATTGTGGAGTGGAGGGAGGCGCTGGTTTCATGATGGTCAACGCCAGATTGGACAGACTGCTCTTCAATGAGGAGATGGTTTCTGAAAACTGATGTTGCTGTTGAGTTTTTCTACCACGGCAATGTTGTCCTGTCATTCAGTCCAGCACTTTGATCCCGACTGAAATATCTCAACATTAATTTCCCGATCAGCATAAATTCCAATGACTTTGGTGATTTCCTTACATTTTCATGTAGCAGGACCACAACTAATCCCCATCAGCTTTAGCCATACTTTGTTTTGGTGCTAATTAGAAAAAAAAAATAGCATTATAACACAATAAAGCAAGATTATGTGCTAAACGCAAACCTGTGTGTGCTGAGGCTATGCATTTAGCTCAAAAGACTCCTGTACCTCAGTAAAACCTATAGCAAGGTAGTCAAGATGCTAACACGGCTGAAGAGTCCTTTTTTCAGATAGAAACTCAGTTTGCTTTTCGTGTATGAGGACGACAGCAGGACATTTTTGGGGTTGGACACCTGAGTAGAGCATACAGGATATGGTGTATAAATAATTTTCTGCATTATTTTAGTTTATATTATTTTTATTTAGTTTGCATCACAGGTTGGAAAACAGGCCCACTTGCTAGCTGCACATTTTCCGGATATTTTACTGCTGCATTCATACTTGGGCTCACTCAGACATTTTCTGGATATTTTACCCGAGGGAAATGTCCAACTGATTTGGATATTTGTGTTCACATTAAGCCTAGTTCATGAAAGCACATCTATTCTTATTGGGGTGGCAGCAGAAAACTAAGAAATGAATATCTGAAATCTAGGAAAATTAAACCGCTTCATTACTAGAGAGCAAACCAATCCTTTATTATACCCTGTTCATTATTTTGGAATATGTGGTGTATCGGACGTCTTTGGTCGACTCGTACACAGTCTGTGATCCAAGCAAATAGCATTTTGTTGTGTCCACTGATGCGTATAATCCTTTAATAGTAATTCAATAACATCAACGTTAACTTCCTAATCCAATGGACACAAATTATCGAACGTTCCCAGCCAGTCTCACCAAAGTTAACCTGTTTAACAGATGGGCACCTCTCGCTCAGTCAGCAGGGAAAAAGACATTGACCTCCCCAAACACTCGGCTCCTCCTGACGCTCGACCCTGTGACCTCCAGGTTAGAAGTAGAGAGCGGCGCAGGTATGGAGGTTAAAACCCCTGCATAAGGCAGAATAAGGCAGAAGTGCGCAGTCTGTACGGTTGGTAGTATAATCTGGGAAATAAGGCAACAGACTTGCTAAAAACAACCAGCTCAACGGTAGAGTCTTTTTCTGTGTTTTATTAAGTATTCACAGGTTGCTTTCTTCATTGCTTATTTAAACAGTTAAGTCTGGTGTTTGAGTTGCTAAATAGTCATTTGTATCTGTCAGTGGACGTATTTCTTCTTCTCTCCAGTAAGTGAGGCTTTGATGGATCTAGAGCAGACCATGTTGTATGAACCACATGCAGACCTGGAGGTGAGAGAAGTGGCGAGGAATGTGATGAAACCAAGGGACAGAAATACTTTCCCCATCATTTTCCTCACAGTCAGGCCCACACCCCGCTGTGCAGTTAAGGAGGCACACAAGGTTCAAGATCAGTGCAAATCAAAGTGTTATTCTTCGATCCCTCCCTGCTCGCCCTCACCCCGCGATCCGCTCCGCTGGCTCTTTACAGCCACGCCACGCGGCTCGACATCCCTGCCATTGCTCTGCAGTTCCGAGAGTAATATCACGCTGTATATTCTTTGAAAAGGTGCTCTCCTGTGAGATGTAGGGAAAACACAGCAACACCAACTGGCACTTAATTCTGCCGGCTCCCTATCGTTGCCAACTATGCAGCCAGAGCGGGGGCGGCAGGGGTTGTTTCGTTGGAGGAGCTGGGGATCAAGGGGGGCTTCCTGACAGGAAGTGAAGTCTAGCTGAGAGGGGAGAATAAGACGGGAGTCTCCTAAAAAATTCAGTGTCTTTTAATGTGGCTCCGGTTTTACAATCAGCTGGCTTCAAGTGGCACGGGACTGGAGGGCCTCACGTCGCTGGTTGGTTATTTATACACAACATATATTAGTTTTTCAAATCAATGAATTTTCTTGACAGAGCTTTTCCTCCTGACAGTCACTGTAATGTAATGTTTTCCTACCAGACAGGTCCCATTATGAGACCCTGGAATGTGATCTTATGGTTCTCCCCCTGCTATCCTCTCTCAGCCGTCCTGCTGATAAAATCACGTCATGGCCCCTTAGTTCAGACCTGCATTTTTGATGTAAAACAAATATTAAATTCTTCTACTTTTACTTTTAAAATAAGACATTTCAATGCAGTTATCCCCGATCTGACCTCTAGTCCAAGTCTAGTATATAGAGTTTTTTTTAAACCACTGTCCAAACTTTTCTGTTTTCTGTCTCTGTTTCTTGAGCAATAAATTGCTTTTCGGATATTTTCTTCTTTGAGCTACAAGCAAATGGTACAAATGTAGAATCACTCATTCAGACATGTGGGAAAAGTTACATGCTTTTCTTTTCTGGTTGTAAATGCAGTAATCAACGTCCCCCTCTGCAATCTCCTGCCTGGAGAATATTTGCAGGGACAAAACAATGATTTGGAAAAAAGGATGTATAATAATTGCATAATAACCTTGAAGTTGCCATGTTCTTTTTGTGCCTTTTCTTTCCTTCCTGTCACACCCACAATGAAAGGATTCAGGCTTTGAATTATTTGGCATCATCCACTTCTTGTGCTGGGTTCCTATTGCCAATCCCATAAACAAGCTAACAAGAGTAAAAACAAATTTAGCGTAGCTTGAGAGTTTCCCAACATATATGCATTTAGCCTACATGAAATGTTTTGATGCCATTGACATTTAAGTCTAAACTATATTGCAGCCTTTAATTCAGCAAATCAGGTTATTTGTTGTTTCCAATGATTTCTGATTTTGACCATTAGCTGAGAAAACACAGAGTTATTATAACAAAATCAGTCCTGTCGCCCAAAGTTTGTTGTGCTGCAAAATATGCAAAATGCTGTTTTGTAGAAAACAGTCTATAGTTCTTGTTAAATTAAATAAATATAATTGAACAAAAAACAGTGAATTCTGAACATCTGGTCCACGTGGAGCTGAAACAGCTGTTATACCTATATTATTCAAATCTTCTTCCATATTGTGAACAAACATATGCAAGATTGCAAGATAAGCTAAAGAAAATAGTATAGAAAAAAATAGTATAGTTCTGGCTCATGAAATTTACAGGATATATTAATTTTCATGTGCACCTCTGTGATCTAAAACGTTTTTGTTTTGTCTGTTTTAAGTGTCGGGAGTTCCACGTTCCCGTCTTATTCACTCTTTGTATTTGTGTAGCCATGAAAGTGTGAATCCATGAAGCTCTCAGAGACCCTGAAACATAAATATTTGCTGCAGCATAAATATTTGGACATAAGTAAATATTCTCTCAGCTGTGAATTTGATCACGCAAACACCAAATACGAGAGTCTGTTTTTCTTTAAACAGATATGAACATGCACATGTGGACCGCTGAGAGCTATAGAGTGGACACACGGGTTTCAAGTTATACACGCACACACACACACACACACACACACACACACACACACACACACACACACATTATTTCAGACACAGCAGAACGAACAAGAAACAAACTACTGAACTTTTTTCATACGTCAGTCAGAAGAGCGATGATTCACATAAACACATTTGATAGTTTATTCTGACAGTAATTTTACGTTTTGTCATCCACACACACGGGTGTTTTTTTTAGTCATTGTTTATATCAGATTGCTGCTCATAAACATTCAGGTCACACAGCTATAATAAACTGTTTCCTTGTCTGTTCATTTTGTGGTCATCAGTGCACAAAGGTTTAATTCAAAATGTCAAGGTTTGCCATGAACTTTATGTAGCAGCAGTCACTGACTGCGTGTCTATGGACTGCAATATTCTGACCTCATTATAGGACATTGTTTCGATTATGATGTTTAGATGAATTGGTAATATAATATTCCATTCATATTCCCGTTTACATGTTGTAGAGCATAGTCTGATTATGATTCACATCATCCTACTGCTCATTTACACTCTAATCCTGGGCATTCATCATCAGCGTTAAGTATTTTGATGTCCCACGATGTTGAGAAAACTCCTATTAGAATATTATAATGCAATTAAGACGTATTCATTTCTAGATAGTCCGACTGTCTTAATTCGATTACTGCTTATTCTGAATGTGACCTTGATCTCGTTAAGGTAATCAGAAACAGTCTTTGCATTGAAGAGTCTTTGACGAGTCTTATTCAAACGATTGTCTTGATTGGGTTGTTATTGGAATTGCATAAGAAGGCTTGAGTCCTCCCGCAGTGGTTGCAGGTTTTTCTCTCCCCAGGTCACACTTGTACTGTGCTATCGATGAAAATGAAACGCCTGAATATCCGGTAAAAAAAATTGGAATAATAAAAATGTATCAGACAGATGTATTATTAATGTATTACGCTTAAAATGTTAATTTAGTCTCTATTTGATACGTATTTTAGTCTTATTGCATTTTTTATGTATTTTCTGTGTTTGAAAAGAAAAAAAATCAGAAGCTCTCAGCCTCTTTCTTTTTGCTTTAGCTGCACTGCCACATTTGACGTGAGGATTTAGGTTTTTGTCGTCCCGTCTGAAGTGGTATTCTTTCAAAGCCTTTCAAATCAACAAATACTTGTGATTAGGAGTGATGCCACCGAACAGCACAGCTGACTTATTTATTATTTCGGGCGAGCCGCGGCATTTCTTTCTCCGGTGTTGGGAAATGTTTTCCTTGTGTTGTGGCAAGCCCTAATGTTTGAAAGGCGCTTTTGCTCGGGAGGTCTGTGTTTTCTCACCAGAGGTACTGGTATATTTAGATGTTGATTATGGATAATCAGCTGTAATGACGGAAGTGCATGGCATGTGTGTTTAGACTCAATGCCACCATCATAGAACACAGACCGTGAGTTCTTTTATTGACTTCACATTGAGACAGGCTTTTTCAAGAATAGATTCTTATTTTCAGCCCCTCCCCCCCTCCTTAAAAGAAAAAGCAACAAAACGTAACCTTGACTAGATATATTTGATTTTGTCAGAATTTCTGTGCATTGAGAAGTTTCCGATCAGGATCAAACGACAGCCGTTCTTCTCGTCCTATCATCTGTTGGGAGGTCAGGTTAAAGGTGAGAGGTCACAAATGGCTGCTTGTATCCTCTCATCAGGAGCACTGTGGTCATGGCCCTATCGCGGCCATAAAAGCTGTGACACCGCTGACCAGGGCGGCCAAAATCCAATATTCTATCACTGACCTGTCCCTGTTTCCTTTTTGTCACCGGGAGATGTCCCTCAGATCAGGGTCATTGCTTTTTTAATTCAACTAGAGGAGCCATTTCTTAGCCCGTAATGACACCATTAGTCTTGCTATCACCTTTGTCAGTGTCCACGAAAATGCCAATGGCCTCCACGCCGTTAGTCAAACCTAATTTAGAACCAAAGCCTTTCGGAGCGATAATCTTTTTATTTCTGCTGAAGAAGCATTTAGTTTTATAGTTTTAAGACTCCTGCCTCCAAAGTCCTCGAGGATTTAGGAAGAAGTCACATAAAGGAAATTTAATGTTACTGTTTTTCTGTTTCTCCGGAGAGTACGACTCTATTTACGGCTTCTCTTCCTGTGGCGTTTATTTGAAATCTGGCTCGCACAGTCTGTCCCGGTCCGGACTGTCCCCACAGCCACAGGCGAACGCTCATGGTTAATGTCCTTCAACTACAGTCTGTGCTTCAACTAGAAAGTCCCAAAGCTACTCTCACACTTCCTCCAAAAGCTGAGCCTGAACCGCAAAATCCTCTGCTCCAAAACACTGCTTCCACTCTCAGGCCCGGACTTTTATTCCCTCTGTGCCCTCTTTATTTTGAATATATTGTAAACACGGTCAATGCCAATACAGCCCTGCAGGATAAAAAGCGGTTATGAATCGAGGTTAAGTGTTGGCCTGTTGTCTGTATGATGTCGTTGGAGAGTGACGGTGAGCAGGCACGTTCTCTTGGCTTGACCGTGTGATTGGTTTTGATGGTTCTACATACAAACGCCGCAGTTTTTAAAATCATCACATCCGTATAAATGTGTTTAGATGTGTATTAGAAGTCCTTGTAAATTGATCTTTCCTTCCTCCTCGTAGCGCTGATATCCTCGTCCCCATGGGCCCTCTAGGTTTAGGGAAAGGCCAGTCTCTACATAAACACACAGTTTCCTCTATCAGCTCAAGAGATGATGACAGCAGAGTTCAAAAAAGTTTATTCTTACACACACACACACTCTCTGCATGTCTTTCCTTTCATACTTGTTTCAGGAGTCATTTAAATAAACTTATTTAGTTGTTCTGGGCTGTTCGTTGATATATTATATTGTATATATATTGTATATATATATGTTTTTATTGATTATTTCTATCACTACTGAATTACTATCTTACATAGAGTATATCCACAAATGTAAGTGAAAGCTGTATAATGCAGAATGTGGAGTGAGTTTAATCTGTGATTAATGGTTTTTCAAAAAGGTAGTTTGGTAGCTTCGACCTTTAAGGCTGTGTTTCTTTTTTCTTTTTTTGTGTGCATAATTTCTTCGTCTCCCCAGAGAGGAAGAAGGGGAAAAAGCGCCGTGAGGTTCAGACAGGCCCCATGACCTTGTTGCTTTATTATTCTTTTGACGGTTGTGTTGAAGGTGTTGAAAAATTGAACAGAACATGGGAGACGATGACCGCTGAGTTTCCTGTCTCTCGTTGTCGCTTTCGAAGTTGAGGGTTTAAAGTCGCACACGGCTGCAGTTCAGATTGTTTAGACTGACACCTCGAACCATAACGCTGGTCAAAGAGAGGAGGAAATTTGTGAATTTGCTTGTGATAAATGCACCCTCGACACGGCTCTTTCACTCCTTTCTGCTGGTTTGCCAGCTGATTATGTTGCCTCTGCTGTCGGTATGCGTTTTACAGATGATGTTTTATTTTATATTAGTGGTGTGTAGTGCCTGGAAAGCATAGAGAGAGTAAACCCCTGAGTTACCTGGGTGTGTCCAAGAAAAGCTTTCTATAGGTTCTAGTTATTAAAAGTTTGGAAATCTAAAAAGATTTTATTAGCTGAAGAGGTTTTGTTTTCACCCGTCCATTTGGTTTTTGGTTGGTTGGTTTGTTTGTAAGCAAAGTAACATAAAAATAACTGGATTTCCAGGAAACTTGGTTTAAGGATGTGGTATGAGCCGGGGAAGGATGTAATAAAAGTTTGGTACGGATCCGGTTTAAGGGGAAAATCCAGGAATTTTTTTTAACATTGTGGGATCGGGTGTTTTTCTACATTTTAACCGTTTTTCCAGGGAATAGTAATGGATCTTAATTGGTCAAATCAAGCGCATTTAGGGAACTGATATTTATAGTTGTGTTTATTTTCTGCAGCTTGATTAAATTCAAGGGGACTGTTGGGCCTTGGACGAGGTAAACAGGATATCTCTTGGATGGTGAACAGTTTTTCAGATAAACAAGAATATTTCATTTCAGGGTTGAGGATATTGTACTGGATGGTTTTTTTTTTTGACAAGATATTGGAAAAAATCATTGCACTTTGCACTTATTTTATACCATCACCCAGCAAGTGCCTTCACATTTGCTGTATATTTTTTTCTTAATATTTATCTTTTAAAGCCGGTGAGGAATGGATTCACAGAGGCCATTATTTTGATCCACTTCCTAATGTATCAGATTCCTTTCCCAACTTACAACTGGTTTATTCTGGTCCCGTCATTGACATGTGTGTGTTTGCTTGTAGGAATGGCAGAACTCCATCCAGAAGAATGCAGGTCTCGCCTTCATCGAGTTGGTCAACGAAGGCAGGTGTGTAACTCCGACCCGCTGAGTGCTTTCCTCTCCCCCTGCAGCAGCACTTCTTCATTATCTTTCCAACCTCCACCTATCGGCTACTTTCCAATCTCCCAATCCCTGGATCACCTCACAGTCCCTCAGGCCCTCCAAGGTCCCTGAGGCCGTTGTGATGAGGTGGCTATTCAGGATTCTGGACAGCGATCAATGACTGGCGGTGCAGAGGGGCTTGGCAGCGTGAGGATTGGGGACTCTTGAGTTCAAGGCTCCATTCAATACCTGCTCATCCCAGAGGGATTTGGGAGAAGGAGAGGGGCGAGGTAGAAGGTGACAGGGGCTCTGATCACCGGTTTCTCTGTGACACGTTGGAAACCGTTCTTGATTTCCCTCTGACCCTCTGTCAGTTTATGTCTTTCTGTAATCATCACTTCTGTCTTGTATTTGTCTCTTGAAAATGTATTTCAGTAATGCAGACATTTGATCCTTCCCATCCTAATACCAATCTCATTCCCAGTCAATCTCACTTTCTGATTTAGAGGATCACCCTTTCCATTGTTGATCCTCAGCTTTTGTAGTCAGCAGAGGCTAATCCACTGTAATGCTAATGAGGCTAACAATGCTGTTTGTGGACTTCTGTGATTCACCTCAGTGATGTGGCTCTTATGGAACCACAACCTTAGTCTGTGTAAAGTGAAGTGAAGTCAGTTTTTAGTGCAAAACTGTTTTCATATATGGGATCAGATTCCTATTTGTCACTTCTATAATACACATCACAACATACATGGTAGAGAAATGTCGTTTTCCACAGATCAGGGTGCAGGACACATTTAAAAACAACACAGGACAAATCAAGACACTTTCATTCATTTTCCATAAAATCTTCAAAAACAAAAAGAGAGCACAGTTTAAACTTAGCAGGAAGTCAGTGGACATCAAATCACAGCTGCATGTCTGCTGGGATAATCATTTAATACAGGAATTATCAATTTAACAATTTAAATCCAAACATTTGAAATTGCTCTCAGGATTGCCAAAGTTTTTTTTACTGTAATCACGAGCCATTATTATATTCATCCATTGTAAATCCACATATTAGAGCTGAATTTGTCAGATCATTGGTTTTTGCTTTTTAAAAAGTCTGTTTTGTCCATATGCAGCCTACAGTTTTGAGAGCAGAGCACCATAAAGAAGGGCACTGGCTGGGTTATTGATAGCCTGGCCTGGTGAGGGCCATAGAGGCTGCAGAGGCCCCAGCACCTCCGCTCCCCTGCTACCCTGTGCTGAAACAGCAGGCTTAGGTTACAGTCATCTCCTGACCCCTACACCCCCACCCCTCAATCAGTCCCAGCCTGGGCCCCGCAGCCCTCCTCTCTGGCCCCTGGTCTGTTATTGTTCCACTTTGCACAGTTGTGACCTTTAGGACTGCAGAGAGGCTTCTACGACCTGTACACACACACACGCAAACACATAACATGCATGTTTCATCAACGCTGATAAGAAGAGGTAGGAGGTAGACTACACATGTAGCAACATGCGCACAGATCCTCCCTCCTGTCAGATGCATATCATTAAAACATCGATTAGCACCTGCACCCATGTTAAAGAATATATCTGGTCTGGTTTTGTCTCTGAATTAGATTTTCTGCTCATTTTGCACGGTTCTTTATCTGCATGTTATGGATATTACATGGTTGTTCTGTCTCTGGGTCATCACAGTTTTAAACAGATGTTTTGCATGTGCTGAAAATCAAGTTTTTATGATTTTGTTTTTTTAAGCATCGATCTTATATTTCAGTTCTGAATACATTTTCAATCATGTACCGTGCTTAAGAATGTAAATGATACATGTAAATAAATGTTAAGAATTATCCTCTGGGCTGACGTCCATCTCCTCTCTCCTCAGGCTGCTGAGTCACACCATGAAGGACCACCTGGTGCGTGTGGCTAATGAAGCTGAATTCATCCTCAGCCGACAGAGAGCTGAAGACATCCACAAACATGCAGAGTTTGAGGTGAGATGCTTTACAGCTGTGGATACGCACGCACAGTCGAAAATGACCACTGACAAGTATCTAAGCTAGAGCCTAACCATTGTATTGGTTGGCCAGTAAACACCGGCTGATATGTTCCAGTATCAGTATTTATGTTTTCTGATCATATATATGCTGATATATCATATCAGATTTTGGAGGCCGCCATATTTTTTTTACTGTTGTCCAAACTGGACAAACTAAAACCTTTCTGAATTTACAAGTTCACCTCTAGATATCACTATATTCTACACGCTGTACCTTTAAAGCTAAAATCGGTAGCTTCCCAAACTCCTGCAAAGATGACTAAGCTTCAGGTGCAGCTGTTTCAATATGTCTCATTTTTGGTGGTTTTGTCTCAAAGTCTGATCTGCTGACTAGGCAACGATTTCCTGAAGTGAGTAAGTTGTACAGCCATCATCACCTTGACAAAGATCAAGATCATTTCTCTGTAGAAGAGTGTTCAGCCATGGTCTCTACACACTTTCTCATACAGATGGATGTAAAGATATTTTGGTAAGGACCATTGACATATTTCATCATGAGTAGCCTCAGAATACGGGGATGTTATTAGACCAGAGTAATGAATGATTACTGTGCAGCATAATATCAGTCTCATATCTTTCTCTAAAATCTTTAGACTAGCTATGTGCAGACAGTAAAGTCCATTTGTAGCTCCAGGCTCATTGCAGTAAGACTCCCTTGATAGAAGTGTTTAATACTTTGATACTGCGATCCTCTGTCAGTGAATGTACTTAATGAAAACAAGGAGTCAGTGAGAGCACAGAGGAGCTGATCCAATGACTTGTCCGTCAAGTTTCAGGATCTGTCACAGCAAACCTGCAGGATAAATGTTTACTTTTCAAACATAACCCGTGCTAATCGCGAGCACACACTCTCTCACGCACACACTGAAGCGGTCTGAGGCTGGAGGATCACGCTTGGCACATATCACTAACCAAACATTGTGTAGTGTTAATTTATCCCTGTGCCTCTCTGTCTAACTGCAGGCCCTGCCCCTGAAACATAGCTTCTACCCCTCCTCTTCCTACCAGCTCTCAGCACAAACGCCGCCATTCACTTGTAGCTGCCGGGCCAACTCTATCCTGACCCATGGGCACCGTTCGCTGCCCCTTTCCCCCAGTCCGACTCTGCTGCACTCCCCTCCTCTGCTTTCTAGATCTCACCAAAATAATTTCCTGTCCTGCTGAGATCCTGTCCATTATACTCCCGCAGGGGGTGTATTTTGCAAGTGACAGGAATATGGCATCCTCCCCTCTCTCCCAACCTTCCCTCCCTCATTTCTCAGGAACCTGCCAGCACTAAAAGCTGCAGACAGACCTGAGAGGTGCTGGCCTGAAGGGCTGACTGTGTGTAACCCCACCAACTCCTAACCCCCACCGCCGCCGGCCCCCACTTTGCAGTAAAATGTGATGCTTTTCTAAAGGTTCAAGGAAGGGTCTCTCTTACATTCGGCTAAAGCAAATTCCCTCAAGAGTGTTGAAAGTCAATCAAAAAGGGGTGGGGGCACGACTCGTGCACATCAAAGTTTTGTCTGAGATATGTTTTGCTCTCTTCCCGGTACAGGCTGCCTCTCTGTGTGATTGGCATCCTGCTCTCCTTATTACTCACTCTGCTCCAAGTGTCAATCATTTGCACTGCATCATCCTACGTGATTATCAACACAGAGCCAGAGTATGATTCAGTTCTACTCTGGGTTTTTTGTACGCTACTCCATGTCCACTCAATGAAAAGGAGTAACAGTATTAATGCTGTTGTAAAAGTTAATGTGCAGAAAGTCAGGGCAGGCAGCTGTTTTCATCTGACACAAGAGCAACATGAGGAAAAAAACCTTAGTGTGTGTGTGTCCCGAGACAGACAGATGGATGGACAGACTTGGCAGCCAGTCTGCACACGACAGCCTCAAATGGTCTTGCTCTGCCTCGGCCTCTTGCCGTGGCCATGGGCCACATGCACTCTGTAACCATGTCCCCATCCCTTCTGCATTTTTCAAACTCCCTGGCATCCGTCTGTATTTCCTATCCTGGAATACAGTAGTTTGAGTCAGCATTGCACCCAAGAGATTCTCCTAAATTCTGCAAATCTAACATCTTCTTTCTTGGAGTATTTTCTGTTTATTCTCTTTATTTTCTTCTGTCCCTTCTCCAGGCAAATCTTTTGTAAGAAATGTTGGACATAGAAGAAAGCTACTTTGCAGAATCCATGGCCTATTTTTACATAAACCTTCAATAAGTGCACAGCTATTTGTCTGATTTCCAGCGTGCACAAAATGAATAGTCTCTGATGCATGTTCAGTAGGAATGTTCAAACGACAGGGAACCAGGGAGATTATTGTGCTGTTGAATTATTAACACATTTTCTTCTCGTCTGTGCTTTCTACATTTATAGTAATCATATATTAACATTTATGTAAAATATATAAATATATCTTCATTATCAAGACACTGATTATGTTTATGTAATCACTGATATTAACCAAATATACAGTCTGGTAATAATAATAAGCAACAATGGAATCAAGACGATCTTAGTCATATACTGTAAACATGTACACGTCTGTATTATAATGGCATATTTGAGTTTTCGCAGCATTTTGCAACATCATTATACTGCAGTTACCAACGACTTGATGACCCCTGCCTGGGTTTAACAGTGTTAACCATTAATAGGACGAAATGTTGACATGAGTCATAATCAGAGGACGCTCCTTAACATGTGATCAGGAATATTAACAGAATATTTTTTGGCAACCCAGGTAAACGTCATGACTGAAATAAGGTCAGAATGAGGTCAGTATTGCTGTCCATGTAAACTTGGACGTTGTGGGCTCCATTAACACAGCACTATGTGTAGCCCAATACAGCCAGAGTTCATGTTTTTGTATGAAGCAGCACTATCTCCATCATGAACTATTACTCAATTGAGAGCAGAAATACACCGAATGGAAACCTATAACTTTCCCATGTTTGTATTTTTCGTGTGTTTTCATTTGAAGCCTTCTCTTTGTTTGCAGTCTTGCAGCCGTCCTTAATCAGATACCCAGCAGAGCACGTCCCAAACTACGTTTCACAATTGAATTCCCCTCTTAAATGCAGTTATTCCTCAGTGACCTCTGAGAAGAAGTGAACCCCTGATAAGTCCTGCTCTGATATTGCTGTATTGATTTTTGCCTCCATACAAGCTCAGCTTGAGCCTGCTGGAGCCAACGGTTTCATTTTGCACTGCCACAATAAAAATAACAGGCCAATGAAACATCCCCCCAGAGGGTAGGGGGTTGTGGGTTTTGAAATAATTTTCAGCTATGTCCCAGTTTTTTAAAGCCTTGTTCCTCTGTATTGTGTTGTGGTGACACCATAGGTTGGTAATTGTTTTGTGAGTCTAAGAAAAATGACTCATTTTGGCTGTTGGTGTGTCTGGAAGTGAATAAGTTTGTCACCCAGCACCAATCTGCATCTTTCCCACACACAAGAAGTTTTCTTTCTGTAAAACAGCAAATCTCAAGGAAGGCACCAGAAATGAGCATAATTTACACTTAAAACAAATTTATGTTTGCTCTTTGCCAGAGTTGATATCCTTGAGAAGGCATTGATAGAGGAGTCTTTTGATTTAGATACCAGTTTGCCTCAGAGACGTAACATATGCTTTCTCTCTCTCACTGTCTGTCTCCCTTTCTCGCTCACACTCTTGCCAGCTCTCTGTGGGACAGAATTGAGTTATCTTTGGCCCTGAGAGTAAGTTATTACAGTGGGCGTAGGGTGAAACAGAGATGAAGATAACTAGGAGGAAATCCAATTACCTTTTAGGGTTCTCTATCTAATAGGATCCTTAATGTGAAGGAGATCTGCAGATCGGATGCTGCTGCCCAGCACAGCAAATGATGGACTCTGATATCTTCCAGAGGAGCCGGAAGAAGAGGGAGCCCGAGAGATAGAAAGGAGGGGAGAGAAATCGAACTCCCTCTTTTTATGGGGGTGTTCATTAGGGATGAAATGTGGTGGGCTCAGGGCCACAAGGGCAGATCAGAAGGTCCAGATAGGGAAGAGTGAGCAAGACCCAAGTCATTTCTATTCTTTCTTACCCTTCTGCTCAATCTTTTTTATACACCCCCTAGATTCCTCCCCGTGCTGTTATATAGAGTAATTGAATTGACTGTCTGAGAGATTCTGTGAAAGCCAGACGACAGCGGCTAATTAGTGCTTGGCGTCATTGTCTTCCCTCTGCTTTGCTTGTAAAACGATCTGGCCCTTCTCCCCCCACGTTAATGACATTAACATTGAGCTGATGCTCATTGTGTTCTATTATCATCACACTGGTCTCTGGAAGCTGCATCACAGAGCATCTCACAGAGCTGAGCATCACAGAGAGACTCTGAGCAGCGATGTGCTATCAGAGCTTAGTTCTGTGATTTAAATACATGTTAAACTAGCTGGTGGATAGGTTTACTTATTACTGGAGTCCAATTGATTTACCAGTTGGCTGATAGGAGACTTTCACATGCACTGTAATTCAAAATGGATGTAGACTTCGGGTAAAGAAAGTGAAGCCAATGAGGAAGTGCCCAAAACCTGCATTTTGTCAAGTGACCAGCAGAGGGCGACTCCAATGGTTGCGAAAAGAAGGTGGTTGTTATGGAAGTTTATGAAAAAATGACCCGAATTCTCACTTGGTTTATAACGTCAGTAAACATTTCACGATGTAGTTTATAGTCTTGATTACTAGTTTCAAGTCTTCTTCAATGCAGCATGATGTTCATTTTGTTAATCACTGTGCTATTTAGAGTCAAATCAAAGATGCAGCATGATATGCATAGGGGCATAGGTATAGGGTGATTGACAGCTAGTACTGTCCAACGGTGTCGTAGATTTAGGGGAGCATGCAGTGTCCTCATCAAACAACAGGTGGCGTCATGGTGGGCTACCTCTGGGCCTTTGACAGACAGTATCAGTGTTGATGTTTTTTCTGATATGAAAACTTAAACAATGCAGGATAGGTGTGTATTTATGTTTATATTCTTTATTCAAGTTCAATATATTTGTTGTTGTGTTTTTTGTCGGGCCCTACGTATTGCACAAAAACCTCTTGATTCATTTTACTTCTTGAACCAGAAGCAACTGGACAAGGTCACTCAAACACACATATGGGAGAACCAGAGTATCACAGCTCCCATGGATGTTTAAAACCCATCTCTCCTGACACTGAGTGATGGCTGCCACCAACTGTAACTTACTGTCATGTAATTGTCGCAACTGTAATGTAGTTTGTAAGTAGGGCTGAATGCCCAGGCATCTCATTAAGGGCAAATCTGTTGTCAAGAGAATGAGGGAAAAATGGAAATGGTGTTTACATCTGTGGCACGACCATCAGGATAGGGTTGCGTTTTCAAAAAGGTAAACTTGACCGAGGGATTTCACGTAGTCCTGAGATGGAAATACAGTTTTTCTTTTGCTTTCTGTCCGCTCTTGATAGATGCTTATTTTTTTATTGTACAAAATGGATTATTTCATTCAAGCGCCAAGGAGAAAGAAAAGAGGGAGAACTGGAGTACAGGAGGATGGTTGGTGAAGAGTAGGCTCAGTCCCGCTGTCTTGTCAGCATAATGAAGTCCCCAGGTACCTCCTCTGCAGCTCCCATCATTATGTGTGACCAGCTAACCCCCAATATGACTTTACCTCTTTGTTTCAGTCTGACACAGTCTCTTTAGTTGCCAGGCAGACATTCTCTTTATATTTTTAATTCAGTTTGAGCAGGTGAAGGTGAGCTCACAATTCAGAATAAAACTTTCCATTTGACAACGTTTTTCTAGCTCGAGTAAATCACATGAATTTGGCTTTTTGCTCATTATATTTAGTAGAAAATTAAACCTGCTGCTTAAAAGTCACATTCAGAATTTGGTGCCTTCCCCCCCACCACTTATTCAGACTTTCAACCTACAACAAATCCAGGGTCTGTGTATTTTTCATCTGGTGGCGTTCTCCTTTCATTTGACTATTTTTCACCTCCGGCGGACATGTATGATTTTTCACTTGACATGACCTTGAGGCCGAGCCGGAGTCATCGTGCAAAGGTGGCAGCAACGCAGACTGATGTTGTGAAAGGAGGGTGCACTTCTGCCGAGACAAGGGGTTTCTGGGTAGCGGAGATGAAGAGGCTGCCAGCTGAGCATGGTGACCAGTCCATTAAAGATCAGCCACTGAGGGGAGGAGGCGAGAGATACTTTGATAAGTGTTGTGCCTGCGTTAACCTTGATGGCCACTAGCCCTGAGCTGATGCCAGCAGCACAGATCTGTTTCAACTGGATTTGATTTTTTTTTTTTTTTTTTTTTTTACTCCGGCGCTCGAAGAGAAGAAAAAAAAAATCAATACTTGGGAGCACGGCATGACAGGAGCATCATTTCAGAATTGAAGTGGCTGTCAGGCATTGTCATTTGGTGACTTTTGTTCGCCATTGTACTTTTAAGCCCTCATTTTTCTCTCCCTCCTCTTCCTTTCACTCGTTTCTTCCCCGGCCCATTGTCTGAATTCCCCTGGTGACATTTTATGTTGCAATTTGAAAACTCGAGGGCAAGAGATCAAGTGCAAGAGAATCTCTTTGAAACCAATTGGCGGTCTGGTTCGGCATCTACTTTTGTTTGGTAACCCCCCCCATCCTGCTTTCTCATTTCATCCTCTTGTCTCCCAAGACCTCCAGTGTGTTCCAGGAGGAATTTATTTGTAGTGTATTTGCATTCTCTGATACCAGACAAGGACAAGCCTGATGTCTCGCCTTCCGCTGGACAGTTTTTCTGCCCGTTTGTAAATGAAAGCCTCTGGGAGCGCTTGTCGACGGATGTGAGAAATTGGAGATTCTCGCAGAGCGATGGCCCAGCCTTGGAGAGTGTGCAGCCCTGATGTGCCACCAGTGTCAAGAGATTGCAAATGAAGCACTTTAATAACATCTCTGCCGGTTTTGTTTTTCCCTCTTGTTCTCCGACAGAACTGTGAGACCCTGGTTTTGTCAGTCGGCGTGTTGAAGGCTCGCTGTGGAGAGGCAGCACCACTAGACCTTTCTCTGTCACTCTAATTGATAAACATAGGGCTGATATCTTGTAATGAGCCTCCATTCTCCAGCCTATTATACTGGTTAACCCTCTCAACCCACTGAGGGAGAGGAGGAGGGGAGCAGAGGCATCATCTGACAACAACTACAGCATTTAGATAAGGCTGACACTGGTACAACACCACCACTGTACCACCCCCCTCCTCTCCCCCCCCCCCCACCTCATTATTTGTGGAATCAGCATCACACAAACAGCGACCTGCAGCGATAACCACAATTTTTAACAGCCGGAAGATTGCGTATGCAATTTTCAAAATAAGGTTCAGTGATGGGATTAAAATGCATTTATTTTCTGGCTGCGTCTCTGTTGATGTGCGTTGCCATTTTTTTGCCATTATGTGATTTTAGCAATGCTGCCCCTCTACCAAGGTTACCACTCCCCCTCGCTCCTCTTGCTCAGCCCAGTTTCCCTCCAAACTCCAGCGCACATCCATATTTATTTATTTGAACTGTGGATGAATTGTGGGAGACACGGCTCAGTGTAATTGACTCGATTAATGCCAGCCATTATCATTTCGTCTTCACCGAGCTGTCTCCGCCGGCGGAGCAGGCACCCACGTCGGCCGACCCTGTCAGCCAGGCCTTGTAATGGAAGGTGCTGCCCATGATTACAGTGTCGCAAGTCATAAAGGTCTCACTTGCCGGCAAGTTGTGCCCTGGTGGCTGTCTGGGCAGGAAGCTAACAGAGCGTAGTCTGCTGTCCTCCCCCCCCACCTCAGGTGTATTCTTTTAACTTGCTAAATGGAAATGCTTATATCTGATCTTGTCTTTTTATGCTAGTTTTCTTGTCAAAATGTGCACACTGACTGCTTCAGTCACTCCAAAGGAAGCATGTTCCAAATTGCAGAAGGGGAACATATACTTTTAATTGACTTCTTATGTTTCCTTGACATTCTTCAAAAAAGGAATGAAAGAACAGTTTGTTTGAAAATAGCAGAAATGCCCCTTTTTTGTTTCTGTCCTTTATCCTGTCAGTGGATGCAAGTGAAAAAGCAGGACGGTGCCAAGTGTGGAGATTAAGTTATTCGCTTTAACCTCCATAATAACATAACATAATAAGTCTCTTCATAATACCGCTGCATTTTCTCTGACTTCACATCAACGGAATGACCCCCAGAATTAACAGTGACTTGTCTTTTCCACTTACAAGTGAATGCAGCTTTAGGTTTTAATGGCTCTGCTCATGTGTTCAGCTTTTTTGGTTGTTTTTTTAAGGGAGAGTCTGTGAATTTGGCCTTTTCTCCTGCAGTCGACTTTGGCTTTGGATTTGAGAACAGCCCATTACAGCATGGAGGGTTTGGGTGTTTGGGCAGTCTCAGCACACAGGTGATGAAGTGTTTGTTTATGGTTATGAGTGTGAACCCAGCACTGTTGATTAGTCCCACAGACTGTACATGTCTCAGACAGGGGCAGATGGAAATGGAATCTATAGAAGCCTGCAACTTCTATCTGTTTTCAGGAGGGAAGTCCACACAAGCATTTATTTTAAGATTAAATTCTAGTATTAATGTATAAAAATAGTTTTCCTGGTGTCCCAGACCCTAATGACAAAGAAATGTAAGGCTTGATATTTTAGAATGTGAATATAACCTTATTATAAATAGCTATCAATAAAAAGAAAACACAAATACAATCACATATATAGAACTTGAATTAAGAAAGAAACATATTTCTTTTTACAAATAATGCTAACTCACATCTGTTCTGCATATTTATTATGGAAAATAAAAATGTTTTTGGCAAAGATAAACTCATAAAATCTATTGGCAAATGTTTTCAACTAATCGATAGACTGCTTTAATTTTGAGCAAAATTTGTACTTTAGGTGTTGTATGTTAGATGTTGTGCTCTGAGTCACTTCCTGTGGTCCGGCTTTCCTCTACGTCCCATTCCTGCTTCCCTTTACCTTCTCTGATCAAGATTAATGGGCATGCAACTCACACACACACACACACACACACACACACACTTGCACACACACATGCACACAGCAAAGCAAAGGCTTCTTGTGTTTAAAAGCTGAAACATTTACCCAGCAATCCCTCTTCCCATACTCTCTTTACTTTGCCGTTTTCCCAGGTCATCGTGATGGAAGGTCAAGGCCCAATTTAATACCACACAAAGAGACACAGATTGATAATTAAGGCCCAGCAGCCTGCAGAGAAGCCCCTCTAATGTGATTTATACCTATTGATTTTCTGTCAGATATGAAATGTTGCTGTTCAAATTGAAGAGGAGGACCCATTATAAAGCGCTTTACTGGTAACTTTGGGAAAACAGGTTGCATTTGTTCCACCATGCATCTGGGTTAATGCTTAATGTACGACTGTTGTAGCGATCGGTTGGTCTGAAGTTAATTTAAACAGTAATATACAACCAGTGCAGTGTTAATAATTGAATGTGTTTTCATCTTATAAAAACAAAGCCATTTGCTTTAGCAACAAGCAGGAGAAAATATATATGCAACGCTGCTACCTCATGATCTGAATGTCACAGCCCATGTATTTTTCATTCTTTGTCCCATTCCTTCGGTTCACTTTCAATAAGTAGATCACTTTGAAACAGTTCCATGACCGCTGCGTGAGTTTGGAGCTAAAATTGCTTCTGAAATCAAGTTTGGAAATCAAAACACTGTTTCAAATTATAGCCCTTATTTTCAGGAGGTGTTTTACTTTCCCCATCGTCGCAGAGTTCAAAGGCCCGTTCTGATAACAAATTCCGACAGAGAAAAATGTCCTCCCTGTGCATTGTGGGTATCGTGTTATTTGGTGTGCTGGAGGGCATTAGTAAATACGTGTCCACTGTTATTAATCAACATGACAAGAGGACAGAAATTACCCTATGCTTTTCATTTGGTTCTACTCAGAGTAGAGTTTCTTTAGGTGAAAACAATGTGTGCTAGTGTCTGTATTGTTTCTTCTTATAGAATATTTTCAGATTTTTATATATATATATATATTACTTGCAATATACTTCAAAATCTATACATTGCATATTTCAGTTTCTTGACACGTATCGTATTTTGTATTTGCAAACTACTCGTCTGTGATACCTTCACTTGCAGGACATGTAATGTGTCTTTTCTCTTCCCCACAGTCCAACTGTGCTCAGTACGCAGCTGAGAAGCGAGATGAGGAGAAAATGTGTGACCACCTAATCCGGGCAGCCAAGTACCGCGACCATGTGACAGCCACACAGCTCATCCAGAAGATAGTCAACATCCTGACGGACAAACACGGAGCCTGGGGAAACTCTTCCATCAGGTAAAACAAAAGCTGTGTCTGAAAACGACCTGGTAGAATATTTTTAGAATAATGAGGAATATTCATTAGATTCAATATTTAATTTCTGACCTGACAGGATATTTTAAGAAGCAATAAGTGGCCGTGTTACTTAAATGAAGCAGCAGCCTTTAACCAGGAGGATGCACCTGTTTTGTTTCTGTTTTTTCTTCATCCTGTTTATTGTTTGTAATTTTCTCGGCCTTGAGAATCATTCAAACAAGTGTAATGGTTTTAATCTCATCATAATCTCTCTCATCCCCCAATACTCATGACTTTGATTAAATTAGATTTTCAAAGGTGAAAATGTCAGCTGTGGGCTGCTGGATGATGCATTGACTTGGGAGGGAGATGAAAGCCATTTAAACAGCTCTGCTCCCATTAAGATCAGAGGGAACCTTATCCTCTGTGTTTGTTTCGCCAAATAGGCTGCACAATCCAGCCCAGCTATTCCCTAATGATGGCTGTTTGTGCAGGTAGTGTGTAATAGTGAGCCGGAGAGACGGCCGCTGGCTCACGCTTGTTAGACTGCACCAACTCTCCTGAGACTCGTCTGGCGAGGGTTAGTTTTCTATTGGATCAGGAGTCTATCTTTGGCTGCCTTTGTTTTCCTTCTCTTTTCAGGACGCGGTGCATTATTTGTCATATTTTTCTTTTCCTTGATCCCATCTCTCCCTCTCCTCCCTCCATCTCTTTCTTTCTGTTAGTCTCCATGTGTACTCACACAAGGCTATTCTATTTACTATGGAGATTGTGTTCTACGAGCTCTTGCCAGAAAAAGTCCCCCATTACCGTTCCTCTATGCTGTTGTGCTATTGATGGTTTTCCTAATGGCTGCCGATGGGCTCAGGGAGCCATTGGCACTGGGCCTTGGAGTGCAGCGCTCTTTTAATAAATCACAATCAGTCCTGTGCCATTACATCAATATTTTTGGTCAATTACTGTGAAGGTCAGGTGGTGCAGCTTCGCACCAGAGCCCGTGGTATGTGGGCATAGGAGAAACATCTGGTGCTGCAAACCCCAGAAAAAGGGAAAAGACGAACACAGAAAAAAAAGCATACCTGCAGGCGTCCTGGTACAAGAGCTGATCTTTTCCTAATTCCACTCAGACACACAAAGCGTGTGGTGCAGCAACACCCATGTCAGTAAATAAGAACAGCTCGGGAAAGAAATGGACACACGATGAAACCCACAACCTTTTCCCAGCTGTGAAAATGAAATCCAGGAGCACAAAGACAAGACACGGCTACGATTACGACCTTTTGTTGCTTGGGTGTAAAATTCTCAAGCCCGCCTGCTCACGTGCCATAAAAACGTATTCCCCAAAGTTTCCATTCAATAAAGAGTCTGAAAATGAAAATATTATTTTCTCGCAAGCTGATGGGAATTGTTGTTTCCTCACGGCAGGCATCTAATATCTTCTGACACAGTGTGACCTGCCTGAATGCAATTTGTGTCTTAATATCCAGCTTACAGCGGCCCTGGCCTCCGGAGAAAAGAGGTGTTTGGTGATTTTCCCTTTTCCATTCCCTGGCTTTGTCTTATTTTAGTCTGCTCTCCTTCTCTTTTCCTTTGTCTTCATCAATACACACAATTTCTTTTTTCTTTTCCCCCTCACTCCTTGCCCTTTCTCCGCTCTTTTTTTCACTACTTCAGTTGTAACACTGAAGGTCCAGGGAGGATTCTCTCCACCAGACAAAGGCAGTATCAATCTGTCATCTAGTGTCGAGGCACAGACGGATCCACAGCCAGATAGATGGGGTGACTACCTGTCCGTCCATACTTTCCTGTCCCGGTGCCTCGAGACTCAGGTGTACAACATGCCAGCCTGCTGTCTTCTTAAGTGGGAGGGGAAAAAAGTACATGAACAGATAGCAAGGTGGCCACAAATGAAACAACTGGCAGATGTCATTTTTCTTCCTCTCTCCACATCTTTCCAGTTTTTCTCCCCCCCCCCTTCCCTTTGAGCTCGGGTCCACCGAGCATCCAGACTGCTGCGGTGTTTATTTGGGTCAGGAATCATCTTTCATGTATATGACACCTATAGACAAAGTCGACGGACAGAGAGAGGAGATGAGGGCAGATGATGGAGAACACCAGCTCTCGGTCTCTGGGGACAAGCACTACTCTGCTCCCCCCCCCTCTCTCTCTCTCTCATACCTTCTCTTTATTGCATTCTAATAGGCTGACTAATGTACCATGGAAATTCACTCTGGATGCAGGAAGCAGGGAAAGTAGAAGGAAGGGGACTGCAGCTGGAAAAGGCTGGAGTGTGATGTAGAGGCAGCGTGCAGAGCTGTTGTTGATGATCTTCTGATGCAGCCGGTCTGTTGCAGGCAAATGGAAGCATTATTCAAGACGCTTTTCTTCTTTTCCTTTAAGGCGGCATCAGCATCCTTTTTTTTTTTATTCCTGGTTTGCTGGAACAATCCTCACCTACAGCTAGTCCCCCCCCAAAACATACACACCCCGAGCAGCGAGTCCTCTCCCTCTGCTCCTCCTCTCTCATATAAGCAACTCATTTTCTGCAGCACCACTGCTCTAATGGACGCCCTTAGGCTAGAGGCTTCCCAGCCAAGGGACATCCATCTTTTGGCACGTCAAACTCCCGCCCGGCAAAAGATCTTTGTGATGTGCACTCCAATTTTTCTTCAGTAAATCAAATCTTCCTTCCTTCAGAAAGACAAATGCTTTAGGGTTGGAGTGTTATAGAGAAAATCAATGCCGGCAAAATTGAAACAGTATGCCCCTGTATTGATCGGCCTTGTGAGATCGAAAAGGAACAGCTTTGTAACTGTTCCTCTGGACAGTTAGCTGACCTGTAATGGACAAACTATTGATATTAGCATTACTATTTTATCTTGTGCTATGTCATTTCACCGGTGCACTATTGAGGGAAGGAAGCCAGGGCAGAACGTTCACAGTTACTCCCAGAAAAGGATTTTTCTCTCTCGTCCACTAACGATACAACAGAAGACATTTTAACAGTGTCTCTACAAAATACTGAGAATGAACCATTCCTCCTAAGATAATATGGAAAAATAAAGTATATGATAATATTAATTATGTCTAAAATTTCTATTAGATATGTAGCGTAAGTACTGTAGTATGAATTGTCCTGAGCCTTTTCTCTTTGTCTTACACTACAGACGATCTCAGCCGTTCTTTAGTGTTACAACTATTATTACTGTTGTTTTCATTATCACTCGATCTTTTAAATATTTTATGATTTGGTTTATCCTTTATGCTTAAAAATGATCCATATGATACACAAATTTGTGTTTTATCTTTACAATGATACAAAAAAATACAGTGAAAAGAAGCAAATCCTAACATTTAAAATCTTTGAAATAGTGGATGTTTGTATACAAAGTATATATTTTCAGAATTGTTTATAGCTTTATTTGATTCATTAATTCATTAAGTGATTGTTTAATCGTACTGCATTCCCATCTGAGGCATAAATTAACAAAGCATAGCATCGTATTACCTGCTCTCCTTCGAATATCACTGATAATGTGTGTAATTATTTTCAAGAACATGTAAGGGAAATTAAATTACCTAAATCATGATAATTATTCAGCTCATCATTTCATCTTCGTGGCAAAATATCCATCAATAATTTGCCACAGCCCTGCAGCCTAGTTTTGCTAGCACATGTACCAATAGTACAGTGTCCAAAGATATTTAATTTATGGAGAAACGAAAAACAGCAGAAAATCCTCACATTTAAAAATGAGCAAATTATTTATAGATTTTCCAAAGTGGTTTCAAATGTAAAGTTTTTCTAAATAAAAATGAATTTTTAGCTAAAGTGAAATTATAATTAAACTCGGATTAAAAACATCTTTATTTCAGATATTGTTCATGCAGAACTCAAACCTCAAAATGTCGGTTTAATCAGGACGATGTGGGCGTGGTGTCATCCAATATTATTGACAGTGGCATTTCCTTGGCAACATAAACAAGCAACTCCACCACTGTCATCACAAATACCGCTTAATCCTAAATGGTCAACCAGAAATATGTGACATCAACTTTTTCCATCTTTGCCGCACCTACATCAAACAACTGAGGGCGACCAGAGACAAAAATACAAGTATACGACTGTCAGTTAAAATAATAAAAACAGATTTAATAATTTTCCATTAATAATCTTCTGTTTTGTCCTTAAGTCCTGACGGGCCTTGTAAGTTCTCTCCCTCACATTGAGCCTCCTCTTCTGGATAACAACTGTATCGCTTCCAAGTTATCAATTAATAATGCTGTGAACCTTCCTTACTCACTACAGTGAGGACATTTATGTTCACATAGTATTTTCCTTAAATAAATGATAGCATGAGAAGCCGCGGCGGCGCTGAATTATCTCTCCTTGTGTTCTTCCATTCCAGACTTAAATCACAATTATGATACATAATACTGAATGTAATGCATGTGTTAAAGCACAGGTCTGCACAGTGTCCAGGCTGCCTCGCGTGTGTGCTTTATGGACATGCTGTATATTATGGCCGCGTCGGTCCTGTGCAGGCAGAGCTGAAAAAGGAAATGGGACTCCGGCATGTCAGGGGAGATTATAACCATAGGAAACAAGAACGTAACTGTTTAGAGTACACTGGCTCTCGGAAATGCACGACACGAGAGCGGCAGGAAGACAGACGAAAAGAAGAGTGCGATGTATGGAATGGAGACTAGAAAGAGGGAGAGAGATTTTTTACTAAAGCATCAAAAGTTGAGATGGAGACAAAGACAAGACAGGGACATTTTTCCTCCCCACATCCTCTTCTCTCGCTGCAGTATTCTGTATACTGAGCAGTACTCATGAGTGATTATGGAAGTCAGCATGTAAAAAGTTGAGTGTGTCTTGTTTGCTGGATGGAAAACTCTGCAGCTGCGGACTTATCTGACCATCAGATTGGCTTTATTGTGTTTGGAGATATAATAAACACTGCAGAGCCACAGTCTCCTGATTCTGATTCAGTTCATTTCACATTTTTACAAAGCAACTGAACATTCATCTTTAAGGATTCATTCTTTTGTTTGAGGACCACGTTTTAGTAAAATGTTACATTTCAAATTAAAGACGGTTAAAATGCATCTTGCAAATTAGCGCCTCTTTACATTGAGCATCATTTCTGTGCACAAACTTAACTGGTAATGGATTTAGTTTGCTTATAAATACTCGCAGTCTAAACACAAACATGACCTGATGTACTGAGCAGTGGCAGCTGTAGCCGTCCGCTGCTCCCGTCTCATCTGGGGCAGAGACAGTTGTTTCCTTTAGGTTCATGTTCTGACTACTTAAAAACCAATTAGCTGGGACCCGACTTGTCGTCATCCATCTGCCTTGATACTGTCATAAACATAAAGCATAAACACGCCGTGCGAAGAAATCCGAGCCTGCCTTCGGTTTTACTCATCTTTTGTAAACGAGACTCTCAGTATCGAGCGGAGATCTGCTGCACCAAAGCCCTTTAACGGGTTTAACGTGAAACCCTCCACCTCATTAATCAGACGCAGTGACATGTGTCTGGGACAGAAAAGTTGTGACGGGGACAAAAAGGATGTTCCTGAAATCTCTGGGGAGACTGTTCGAGGTTGACAGACGTGCGTTCCATCAGTTCCATAAAACATTGTGCAGCGAAGGCCCTACCGTGCAGTCTCGCTCATGGATATGAATAAGAATATAGCCCTAATGAAAACATTTACCTCCACTGTATATACAGTACAGTGGCTGGGGCTGTAACGAATAGTAACAAAGTGTCATGGTGAAACATATTAACAGCTGATGATGTCCATATGTTAGCATGGTTAAGTGTTGCAGTGCAGACCGAGACTATGCTGCAAAATTACACTGAGTGAATCCGTCATGATGAGAAAGTGTTAAAGTGAAAACTACTCTGAACTAATTATTTTCTGAAGCACGCAGTGTTCACCAACCCTGTGAGATGAGCTCAAGTACCCTGTTACTGATACCACCTGTCACGTTCCAAATATATAAATTTACATTATTTTATTACCCCAAATTATTATTTCTTGAAAGGCAAGGATTGGTCTTGGAATTGTTTATTGTTATGCATGGTTTTCAGACCTTACTTTAAATATACCAGTTGCAGATGGTGATATCTCAACCAAACTTTTACCTATTTCTTTGTGTCCTATGCAGTCAGCCTGTAGTATCACTTACAGGCTAATATCCATAAGTGTGACATTAAATATACTAAAGAACAGACTCACACCTCTTGTAATCCTATTTGTATTTATTTTCATTCTAAACTCAAAATATGTGGTTTCCTTTTTTAACCAAATAATAATTAAGATATGTTTTCAGATAAGCCAAGTTTAGGGCTGGGCAATAAAACTATATTAATAATTATCTTAATCAATTATAATTATTTTAATCAATAGTAATATAGCAAAAGTCCTATATATATATATATCAATAAATAACGCTTTTGCATTGTGCAAGCATAGTAACGACTTAAGATTTGTTAAATGTTGTGTCGATTATCTGGCCCCAAAAAATGTTTTATTAAAACCACAAACCTTCACTCAGGAGCAAAATGATGATAATGTGACATTTATCATGATAATTATCAACATCGATTAATAAATGTCTCTCTTAATATGATGTCTGATCATTTCTTCAGCCCTAGCCGAGCTGTTTTGCAAATTCTCCTCCTTGGCAACTTCTGAAATCCCCTTGAAGTACGAGAACCTCCACTTAGGCATCACTGAGTTTAAGTAGTAGTTTAGATTCAAATGTACAATTGTTGCTGTAGTGTATCACCTGAACTGGAGATAAGAAAAGACCAGAGATTTTCTGTAACCCATCTCTACCTTTTGGATCCCCTTCCTCTCTGTTACCCCACCACTATTGTCCGTCCTCTTCCCAGCAGCTCAGAAATGTAATGGAATCCTTGTTATGAAGTATGAATGAAGGCCGCCATCCCAGAAAGACCAATTACACCATCCTGCCTCACTGCCTTGCTGCACACAGCTCAGTGTGACTCCGTAGCAACTCTCAGATTTATGAGTTTCATATACCCTTAAGAAAGTATACGGCCTTGGTGGAGCAAGGTCATGATAAAAGGGGGCTGATCAATATCTGAATGAAAAGCCATTTGGGAAGTTTTTAGGGCTTTTTTTTCTCTCTCCTGCTTTCACCCTGGATGCAATATCTGCAGAGTATCGATTGTCCGAGGCCAGTAGTTAGTCAAAGGCTATCTCCTTTGACTAACCCCTTTGCAGCGTGTCAGCCACCCCCCCACCCCCCCCATCCTTGTGATAGATTGGTTTGCTTCCAGCCACTGTAATTACACCCTGGGACCAGCAGGCCATTTATTTTGCTACTTTCACCATTTGCCAAAAAATCGCCTTTATCTTACGAATCCAGCGCTTTCTTGTGCAACCAAAGCAGGAAAAGGGACACACATAAAACACTGAGGTTCCCCCAGCACACAGAGCAGAAGACTGAGGATCATCCTTTACTCGTAGATCTTCAGCTTTTATTCTTGCTGTAGATTTTCTTCACACCCCCGTTCCTGTGTGTGAGTTCCAGTTCAGCATCAGGGGAGTTTGACGAAGAGGGACTTTCTTTAACAGCAGTTGAGACTCGGTTAGTTTGAGATAAGCACAGCTGTTCGAGGAAACATGTTGAATAATAGAAGATAGAAATAAAGAGAACAAAAATATCCCTTATCCCTGAAGTACACTCAGTAGCCACTATTAGGTACACTTGTGCGATATCATGAAAACTAAACCAACAGCTCTACAATAAATTCTATTTTTTATAATATCTACAGTCTTTGTTGACAATGTCAGAAATGTCAGAGAGGTGCTTCTAATTTTCTGTCTCATGCAAGAGGGAGGCAGATTATTAGAAACCGCACATGATATAATATATGGCGATCCAGCACAGTAACACTACTATGATGTTAAAACTTCATTAAAAACACTCACAATTGCACTCAGTAGAGCACATTCCTCCACCAAGGCCCAACAGCTCTGTGAAATTAAGATAAGCCTCATAGCACATGTTTCTCAGCCACACATCAGTGGTGGTAACAGGTTTGTAGCCCTGTTTGTTACCGTACCTTTAAATCCACTAGGTCCAGATTTTTATTTGGATTAAGTTAAACAAAGTGGGAGAAATACAAAAACACCCTGTGATCTGGATCTGCAACAAAATGTAATGGGTTCTTCCCTGACACATACCGCATCATCCCTCTGAGTTTCATGGTCATCCATCCAGTATTTTTTTGTATATTCCTGCAAACTAGCAAACAGAGACGAAAACATAACCTCTTTGGCGCAGGTAATAAATATATTTAAGAAAATTATAGGCATCAAAAATGACTTTCTGGTATATATTTGTATTGGATTGTATTCAATTATACATGTGTACCTAATAAAGTGCCCACTGAGTCGTTAGGGGTCTAATTATATAAGTATCATAAAACAAGATAAACATGTGACTCTGCAGCGTAATATCAAATGTTCTGAATCTGTACAAACAACCAATATCAACTACCTGAAACATTTTGTTAAATATTTAAAATGTAGGACGGAGGCCATTATGTGGGAGGACGTGACTGTTTCTGTTGTCATGGTTTTATTGTTTTCGGTTTATACTCTCAAATGAAGTGATAACTATGCAGCCATTATAGTTAGTCAGACCTGTGTTTATATGATCGTCTCAATCACCTTGCAGTGGAATTGCTGCTATTGACACAGACACACGTGCACCGTGCTGTAAGTGCTGTATAATGGGCACAGCGGTGTGATGGAGAGAGGGGAGGAGGTGCTCATGAATAGCAGACAGCCTCGCTGGATGAAATTGGGGAGCAGGACGTACTTATGTATACAGACATAACTGATTTGTTTAATCGTAGTAATACACAAGAGCTAACAAGCAAGATAACGAGTAAGATTACGTTCTTTTTTAATATTCAGTGTAAAAGTTTAACTGATATTTATAACAGGATATGTTTTTAGATGGTGGATTTGTTGCAAGGTTAAACATGGTCCCATTTTTTTTGTATTTAGATGTGGACTGAAAAAAACACGGGCCTGACCTTGAGCTCGTCCACTGTATTTTTCTTTTGGTCTGTGTTGGAAATGTGAGTTCAGATTTGTCATCCCATTCAAGATCAGCTCTGAAAGCTAGAGGTCAGAAGATTATTACAATGGACCAGTAATGGCAGAATTATGCAACCCCGGTCCAGTGGATGCCCTCATTACCTCGCAGCGGTGGTGATAAATGGCCTTAAATGCACGTTGTCAAAATCACAGGAAAAATGTGACTCTTCATCAAAAATACAGATGGTACCAATTCAGTGCTGCTGCAGTGGAAGTCTGTGTATACTATTTATTATGTCTCTGATGCTTGGATAGTATTCATGAGCCAAACACCGGAGCTGTTTTAACATTAAAGAATAAAACGATTTTTTTTCCCCTGCTGGTTTGGGAATAGCTTTGTTATTTACAACCTCACTAAACACAACACTTTTACCTCCCATGAAATCTGATATAATCACTATGTAATTGTCAGACTTTCTGTTGGTGAATTTACACTGAGTGTAATTGCTGCTAATTGGAATCCGCACACTAAGCTGCTGGTAATTAGGGCCCGATTTGCATTATTTCATTTGGCTGCACTGCATTATGGGGAGTCTGAAGGCTTTTGCCCCCCACCCATGGGAGCACTTTGATCCCCTCAAGCTGCTGATGTTACAGAGACACAGTATCACACGCTCTTGTTTTCAGATCGCTTTTTGAAAGCTCTTGGATAAATTGGAGTTAATTGGGAGGAGTGGTAGGTGCTCATATTGTCTTTGTAATGAGACTCTGTGCACTTGGGTGCGTCGGCAGGAAATTCAGGAAGAAGGGAAGATGATAAAACCCATAGACGTATTTGTACATGGACTGTGTTTCAGTGTTGTGAATTTCATAAAGGGCTGGGTGATAAAACAGTGACAATGATTTTTGAATATAATTTTCAAAGGCAACAAAACAAAAGTTCAATATATATCAAATGTATTTCTTATGCATTGGAATATAAATACAAAATCATTTTAATGTTTTACTTTAAATTTGTGTTTGTTTGCTGTTTAGTTCTCCGCTCACAAAGAAAAGTTTAAAACCACAACTGCTGGAGCAAAAATCAGGCTTTAAACTAAAAAATAATACAAAATTGTAGATTTATCCTGATAATTATGGTCAGTGATTATTACGGAAATGTTTACCCTGATACATTTCTGGTCATAGCCCCTTGCTACCTAAAACATTACAGATCTTATCACTCATCGCACCATATTTAAATTAATCTCAAATCTGGACAAATGAAATGACTGGCTCCTGTGATGAATAATAAGGATGGAGTGAGGATTACATGTGGACTCAATGTCATTTCAGAGGATGAAAACGTTGCCGAGTCTGTGACCCCAACATTACCTCTGGTAAATCTTGCAAACAACATTGGCAGAGGTGAATTAACATGCACACATGTAGATGGTCTCCTGTGCACCTCATCGGAGAGCGGTGGATAAGCATTAATGCATATATAGGAAAGTCATTTCGGCAAGACTTAATCATGCCAAACAATTTCAGTGGGAAGGTGTTTGGTCCTGTTTCATTTTAATTTGAGTCTGGAGATACCACGGAAGCGATCGCTGCCACCGTTTGACAAAGAGCCGGTGCTCCAGCAACCAGTCCTCAACATGACAAATCCTCAATCTATTCACGCTCTCCCGTTTCTTCTAAACACATGGTTTATGCAAATCAAAGCAAAATGATCTTGGGGATAGCAGCAATGTTTGAGCAATTTGAGGACTGCCAATAGGAACTGGCATTAATATAAAATCAGCAAGGGGAGAAATCTATTCTGCATATGCAGGTCTCATTGGCTGTACCCACATTAATTTAGCAGAAAGGTTATGAATGACTGTTTGTGCCAAAGTGCAGTCGCTTGTAGTGATATATGAAAGCATATTCACTCTGCGTGTCCTGCTCGCTATGATAAAGGTCATGTTATCATTTACATAATATCAAATGCTTTGGAGATAAACCCATGTAAACCTTTTACCTCTCCTTATTCACCAAAGGCTTAGGAAAGGTTTTGGTAAATATTTGAGCTTTCCCAAAAAGCCTTATTCAAATGAAATAATAATAAACTACAATAGCAATATCCTCACAAGGCTGCACAGTTTGTCTCGCTCTCATAATAGAAAATAGAGGGAAAAGAAGTCGGCGGATATTCTGCACCAAACTGTACAAACTCCTCCATCCATAGAACACTACAAACATTTTTTTACATCAAGATACGTTATTTCCATAGAAATAGATGAAAATGTCTAAATGCCACTTGCAATGTTCTCTCGTATTTACGTAATGATGAATACATTTCCTAAGCTCATCAGGTCGAGTGTGCGCTCCGTGCACAGAGGCTTGAGTCCTTTGCCTACGACCCAGCTGACAATCGTTCTCTCTCTTTTCCCTCTTTCACTCTTAAACTCATATAAATCTAAACATCTAAAAATATCAAAAATGTTATGGCTTCTTTCCTGGCCCCATCTTTTGGTGCAAATCAGTCCAGTGATTCTCGAGTAATCCTGATAACTAACAAACCAAAAATCCAATGGCAGTTTAAAAACAAACAAAATGCATTTAAAGACTGACACTGTGATGCGTCTGTCTCTGGACAGCCCTGCCTGACTGGTTGGTGATGGATGACAATCATTTGTCCTTGTCAGCAAATGAACAGTGGCTATCAAACTTTCAGGACCTGCAGAGATGATCTATTAACATGTTTAAACCGGCCGCTTGAGAGTGATAAGCAGTAATTCTGGCCATCATACACAACAAGACCCACAAGTCTTAGTATTATGTGATGATTAATAGAGGTTAGTTGGATTGTTTATTTCAGGATATCTTAATGCTAGATTAGTGGTATATTTAGTATATGATTAAACCTTAATACCCCTCTGGGGAAATAGGCCTGGTTCTGCTAGAAATTGTAATAATCGGCAACAAAGGAAAGAAAATATCATTAAGAATCTGTTTATAAAATATAAATTCATGGATAAAAAGAAAGTAAAGGTTTTGAAATTCAATCAAATTAAAAGATAGTAACACTGACCATATATATTGATATTGATAGAACTTTAACAACATGAGTTTTAGTCAAATAAGCTGCTTTCAGACATGCACTCGGTTGCTTGGGACATTTTCTGGAGCTTTTCCTGCCGGTCTCCCACAAAAATGTTTGGACAATGCTCATGTGAGAACAGCAGGAGAATGTCCAGGAAATTCACAGCAAGCGAGTGGACATGTTGGTGACATTTCTAACACCCGACAGACGCAAAAGTGTAAGAAACTAAAATAATACAAAAACCTCAGGATGAAAAACAAAAGACATCGGGATTCTAGACCTTTTGGCGATGAGGGCAGATGTCGGACCAAAAAAGGGAAAATATGCGAAAATGTTCCTAAGTTCATGTCTGAACAAGTATGATGTGATTTCAGTCACTGGAGCGATGTGCTTCAGCTTGTTATTAGAGAAAACTGCACCAATGCTTTTATTAATGTAGTGGACATAGTTAATGTCGCTCACTTGGCCTTCCACTTTTCTAAATGCTGTTCTTTCCAAATAAGCATCCCATTAATCCTGCACCAGCTCTCATACTGAACGCTCCAATCAAACCATTTGTTTTGTTTCGGAGCAGCGACACATATACTTGGACACCGGCTCTGCTTTGATGTAAACGGACAATTTAAAAGACCAGTAAAATATCTCTTCGCAGCTTGTTGATGGTTTGTGTTGAGTTTTTTTAAGTTGAACGTACAACTATTTTGTTAAGTGATTAGAGAGCGGGAGCATCAGGGCCGCATAAAAGGAGAAACCTGAGCTTATTAGTCCTCTCTGTTGGTAAACCTCCTGAAATTTACAGCTGCAGAGTCTTGAAGAGCATCCAAAAGATGTTTAAAGAAAAGACAGAAGAGAAAAAAAAAGGTAATTACTCTTTACTACCTCACATAAAACTCTTCCGGACCCTGTTTCATCAGAAGCCAATGTGGTTCACATTACGCAGGCTGGGTATTTTTCAGGCACACAAAGTCAGAGCCTCTTGTAAAGCTCGCAAACAGTGATGTGTAATCAAGTATTGCTTATGATTTTCACACACACACACACACACACACACACACACACACACACACACACACACACACACACACACACACACACACACACACACCCTCTGTCAGTTTGTTTGTGTGTACCTCACTTTCATCATCAGGCAACACACACTTCAGACTTAACGAGCGGGCCCTTCCAGACACCTTTTATGACCGGACTAATTACTAATTACACAAGTGGTTGGCGTGAGCCACAGCACAACGCCAGCCCTTTGTTATTTTAATTGTTGTTATTTTGAAGAATGGCGCTTCAGTAAATTGTGCCACGGATGCCCGGGGAGGATGGATGGCCTCTGAATAATTTATCATCTTTGTGGAAACACACTCAATGTACGGTGATGGTGGTGGGGAAGGGGGTGGGGGGGGTCGCATAGCGCTGTACATCTCCATTCTTGTTACGGCGGCGCTCTCATCAGGGATTGATGACGAGGTATCTTTCATCGTGCGTCCACCTCTTCCAGCAAGCCGTCATTAGAACCTTCATTGTCGCCTGTTCATGGTGCAGTGGGTGAGGATGACTGGCAGAGGTGCCCCCCCCCCCACATGCTGTGACTAATTACTCCACCCAATGGCTCCCCCTCCTGATGGATTAATGTGCATTGTGTGAATGTAACCGACCCCCCTCCACCTCCTCCTCCTCTTTCATGAGATGAGAGACGAGTGCGTCCTGATTCAGAGTCGTGCACAACCTTGATAATTATTTTCATAGATGAATACCATTGCAGGCGGGATGATGAAGTGGCCATTTGCATCGGGAGACTATCACATGCAAACACGGAGCGGGGTCTTTGTCAGTGGTGTGAAATCTGGTCCTGCACAGACCTGCGTCCCCTCTGCCTTTCCAACTCGCATTCTGCAAACACAAGAAAATACTCTCTTGAATTATTGCACCAAAATATTCCATGCAAAATGTTTTTTTTTCCACTATCTAAGTTTTATATTGTGAATTTAATAGTATATTGTATTCTGTGGATGATATATGCACCAAATTAAATGCACTCACCAGACTGCTTGACATCCAGACGTGAGATATGAGCAGCAGACTGATTAGTATTACCTCTGCCATGGAGGTTACAATTTCATCCCGCTCCATTTGTTTGTTTGTTGGTTTGTTAGTTAGCAGGGTTGTGCAAAACTATTGGGTGGATTATCACAAACCTGGAAGGATGTGGTATGGGTTAGGGAAAACCCTGATTTCCCATGCAGGGATAATAATTCATGGATTTTGTTAAAAATAATTCAACCACGTATAGAGGACTGATTATTCCCGACTATTGGGCCTTGGTGGAGGCACGCCCTCTATTTTGTGCCATTCTAGTGAATTTACTTTATCAGTGGTTTTTCATTAGCAGTGTCATGCAAGGTTCTAAAGGACCTGCATGAAAATAGTATTTTGTTTGCTGGCGTAAAGCTCCTTTCCCTTGCTGAGGCCCCCGTGTGATCATTGGTGTTGAGCTGAAGATTTGTGAGGAGCCCCCCAAGCCAGAGCAGCGTTTAAGAGTAGAGCACAAAGTATGCTGGGATTCTCCCACAGAAGCTTGTGCCACTGAAACCATAAACTGTGTCTTCCCACACCTTGGAAAGGATAAACTGCCTGCGCTTGCATGAGCCTGGTCGTGATTTTAAAATTTAGCTTTAGATATCTTTAAAACTTCAATTTATTTTTTCACGTTAGGGTTTTGTTTGCTTTCAAGATTTAGTACAAACTTTCGGAGAGTGGACGTTTTTAGGTTTTATCGATCAAAATGTATTTATATAATAAAGACATGTAACCTACTTTTCATTTTTCCCACAGCGCAGTGAAATTAAAGACATTTACAGTATTTTACCAAGCCCTGTAAATTGTAGATGTTGTCATGAGTTTAAAGAACAAACCCAGAACAAGCGTAGACTATGATTGTCTTGTTCCCTCAGTGTTTTGTTCCTCATGAGAATATACAGTCGACGTTAACAGAACTTTTTGACTTGAGTCTAACTGTCATGACTTTGTCTCACTGAGGATCCAAGTGCATGTTGTTTCTCCCTCCCCACCTGAGCTCTTAATCACTAACATATGGTCTGATTTTATATTCTGATGAAGTAGCAGGCTCGTGGTCCTGTAGAACATACATTTAAAAAAAAGAAATTCAATTAGAGAAGAAGAAAATAAGTTATTTTCTTTTTGCGCCTCTGATTCAGGAGTAATGCATATTTTAGATTATATTTTATTTAAATCACTTCCAATGTGATTTTTCATCACAGACAGGTCCACAGTACACAGGCACAATGCTCACAACTCTACGTAGCAGTGACTCATTAAAAGTTAACACTTTCTTTTCAGTTGGAGCAGATTGATTTACGGAGCTGGCTTGGTAAAATGAGCTGTAAATTGGTAAGAAAAATGGAGCCTATAGACATTGATTAATATTGGTAATGCTATCCACCCCCTCCTCCGTGTTTGTAATGGCCTTCTGCTTATCCCGAGAGCCACGGGTCCTGACAAGAGGTATCCTGCTGGGCCTGAAATGAGCCCAGAATGGAAGCACGTGCCACAAAAGTGTGAGGAAAATGACCACGCTGTCATTCGCTCAACCTCCTGTGATGGTAGCGATCAGTTCACCTTCTCAAAGAGAGAGGCTGGGAAAAAGAAGGCAAATAGAGGGAACACCTTATAGCACCAGAGAGGGAGATACTGTCCGTGTCAGAGACGAGGACACAATGATCTGGGGTCCAAACTTGTGTATAAGTGATTTTTTTTTTAAGGAGTGAATCTGAGGGGTTAAAAAAAACACCAAACACAAAGCTGGCTTTATGTTTGCTTGCTCGGACCGAGTGCTAATGCTGGGCTGGTATACCATGCTGGCTGGTAATTGCTAACACATGTGCTACTTCTGTCTCGTTGCAGCCGGCCGAGGGAGTTCTGGCGCCTGGACTACTGGGAGGACGATTTAAGGCGGCGACGTCGCTTCATCAGGAACCCCTTTGGATCCAATCACTCTGAGGCAGCGCTCAAAGCCGCCACCGATCACGGTCAGTACCGTCCGCCGCGTCCCCTCCTGTTGTTTGCACTCCTCGTCTCACACGCTTGGTGGTAGCACCAGGTACAAGGCAATAAAAATTAGTCCTCCCGTTGCAATAAAAGATTTATTGTGCCACAAGACACAGTAAAATAACGCCCTCATTTGAATTTCACACAGTAATTTTATACCCTGCCTGCCATTATGCAAAACTGGAGTGATAACGAGAGTGTTAGCATGCTTTAATAAGAAATTCAGTTTGGAACGGAAAGACTGTGAATAACATGAAATGTGAAAACGTATCATTCTTTCCTCCTCAATGCATCACAGTGGCTGATATCAATGGTAAGTAACACCCCCCCTCTCCTGCTTGTCCTTGTTGAGAGTTTTATGTGTCACTGTAGCGTCAGTTGGTTTTTCTTGCCTTTGATTTATTCCTATGAAGCATAATTAGCTTTATCAGGAGTAAACATAATAAAATACATACCCCTTGTATTCAAAAAGAAATGTAATTTGAGCTGCATATTTAAAGTTAATTTCTTGATTTATTGTCATTAAATATTTATTTAACGTATTGTTAATAATATGCTGCACTAGTCCTTCAAATTAAATATATAGTAGTGAAATGCAAATTGAAACATGTTTGTAAAGAAAGAGCTAATTTTCTCCTCTCACTCTTAAAGATGAGGGGAAAATTGTATGATTTGGAAAAGCTCCCCATTCAAAAGTCTTTATTTTCATTAAAAGTAATGACATTCATTATTGTTTCCTTTTGAAGTAGGAGTTTCTCCATTATTTCTGTGAACTTGTCCATAAAGACAGGTGCAGACTTTCATTAAATCTCATCTGAGAACACCTTGAAATTCCCTGCAGTCGCTTAAAACCCCAATATCTAAATGACACATGTTCCTGCAACACTGGGAGTCGCATTTCTCTCCTAGAGGGCAGGCAATCCCCCATTTCTACAAATTATCCAGAGCACACACACACAAGGGTTTGCAATCATCATCATCATCACACTGGGCCTACACTTATAGTTCAATCAATTACTCTCCAAGTAAATCGCCTTTTCTGGAGCACAAATGTCCTCAATGTGTCACCTGCAAAAGTCCCCCTTAAACGTGACATCATTCCTAGAGACAAATGGCAGGTGTGACAGGAGTCAATAAGAATGTGATCTAAAAGCAATAAGTGTTGAGGATCTCAGGTTCCTGAGAGACTTCAGGTTTGCAGTAATGGCTGCAGCGTGCAGGCAGCTGCAGACCGAGGGCCGCAGTCCGTCTGCTCGCTCTTCTTCTGCAGCACGTCTCTGAATTTCACTTAGTTTCTATCTTTATTCCTCCTTGTTTTACCTTCAGCTAGATCATGACAGAGAACAGACCAATCACATATTCCCCTGTCACGAATGCTTTTAGAAAATGTGTTGAAGGCGATCTGTGAGTTGACTACTCAGGTATTTGATCTGTTATTCAATTTTATTCCAAACTATTTCAGCTCATGTGCTGCATGTATTCATCATTGGGGAGGGAAAAAAAAGACAAATTCCTGAAAACAACATTTGGTTTCAAAGTCAGTCTGTGTAAAAATAGCCAACAGCCAGTTGTGGCCAGGGTATGCTACCTCCAGAGAGACTGCCTGGCTGAAATATGGGAATATATCATTAAAATAACTCTTTGACATTGAAGCCTGACGGCATCCATTTTCTGATGTAACCTTTAGTCTTGTTTTAGTCGACCCGACATTTGTTACGGAAGTGCAGCTCAAGATGAGAATGCAGGGCTGAGTTTTCAAACAGAGCACAAAGGTCATATCTGGCTGTAATTATATTCATCAGATGCAGAGGGGAAAATGCAGTCTCACTCCCTAAGAAAATATTTAGTATGAGATCAAGTCTGAATTTAGTCTAATTTTCTTGCTACTTGTGGCAGCACTTTTCCAATCTCACGCATCATCAAGAAATAAGAAGCAATAGAAAATATTTTTGCATTTTTGTGCTTGGTGGGAGAAAATTATTTTGCTTTTTTTTAAAAAAAAAAAAAAAGAAAAAAGGAAGTGTTCGTCTTTTTTTCCTTAATGCGTAGAGAAAAATGTGCATTTCCGTATTCAGGATATGGACAACTGTTATCATTCATACTGTGCCAAGCTGATTTCCACGGGAGTGCGGTGCTGCCAGTAGGCTTGAGTAGCCCGTTATGTATTTATGGCTGGAAAGAACCATCTTTTCTGGGGATTGATTCTGTCTGGTCCGGGGCGCGTGTACCAGAGGTGGCAGAGTAAATACCTGAAGACTAATGTCTCTGTTCTGGTAATCAATACTCGCCTCATGACCGCACTCCTGGCTACGCTCCCGTTAAAAACAAATTTGTTAATTTTGACAATTTAATTGCTGTGACCATGCATGCCTTGAGTTGTATAAGCAGGTAGTTGAACCTCTCAGTCGGGAAATGGGGTCTCGGAAAAAGTGTAACCTGTTGGGATTTATGCACATTTCTGCTCCCTGTGTGATGAGTGATGAGGTTGAAGTGCACAGTTAGTTTTTTTTTTTTGTTAATGTGGCACGCCCCGCTCTTTGCATTCATCGTTGAACATTGTGATTTTTTAAAATTATACTTTCATTTAAATTACAGATTTTCTGTTTTGAGTGTGTATCTACATTTTGTATTTATTTTATACACTTTCAATATATTCTTATTAATTGATTTAAGTATTATTAGCATATATTGTAGGTTGAGTTAATATTGTATATTTATATGTATTTATTTTATTTTATTTAATAGTTTTTATGAGTGAATTCTGTATTTTACAATCAGTTAGTGAAATTGTTTTTGATTTCATGAGTTTGCATGTTGCACATAACTCAGCACACACACACACACACACACACACACACACACACACACACACACACACACACACACACACTAAAACCTCAGGGTTGTCAAATTAAAACAAGAAAAAAATAAACCGTCTCTGCTTTAGGAACAGGGAGAGCGAGCGTGAGAGGAGGAGAGTGAGTTAGCGAATAGCCTGTCACTGACGTGCACATTTCCTTTTTGTGTACGTGGTGATAAGTGACACAACTCTGGTCAAAATAGCTTTTCTTGCCGTTCCAACAAACTCGGCTAAACAACATGCTGACTGGTCATTATTTTGCTTGCAGCCACTTGAATGCATGTTATCCTGAGGGGCTATTAATAACTTGTGTTTGATGGTAATAGAGGGAACAGAGCTTTAGTTCGGCCCAGTCACGAGGTTCAGTTGCATCAGACAGTGTATTGGCAGGGCTGGATACTGTATGTTAGTACTGTCTGCGTATTGAGGTGAGAGTTTCTGGGCATGTTTGCAGTTAAATACAAAGAAGTTGAACTACATCTCTGTTTTTTAAGCTCATCTGACAAGTCCCCTATCCACTTGCCTGGTGTGAATACAATGGCATGTGGTATGTATTAGGGGAGCTGGTAGTAATTTCAGTGCTGCTAACTAAAGAATCCTCCAGGGAGGCTTAATTACAGGAAGACCATTCTAAATATCAGTGAGCTGCATATTTTCCATGACAAGAGATTTTTTAGCCCAGCTCTTGTAGAAGTTTCAAAGTGTAGAGCCACATGACGCGGCTGGGCATTTTTAAGGAAGTGCAATTGATCTCCCCTCAGGTGAAGATGAAAAAAGAAATCCACCAGTTATATGTTAATGCAGAGACTCACTGGAGTTAAGCTGCTGCTTTTACCTGGATGCTGGATTAGAAAGCAGACGTGCACAGAAGGAGTGAACGCTCACTAAAGAGAATAGGAATAGGAGTTGCCAGCCAGTCTTTGTGCTGTGGACTTGTGTCTCTGGATCCTCACATCTACACTGAGGAATGCAGAGTTCTGTAAATGTTTGCAGATTACCAGTTTTCTTAAATAATCCATTTGGAACCTCAAGTCATGTTCAGTTGAAATCAAAACGGGCAGTGTACGACCCCCCCTTTAGTTTAAATGTGTTGGGATAAGCTTTATGTGAGACTCTGTTTGGTTTGATGTATGTTAAAGGGCAAAATGCATTTGGGGTGAGGAATTTTTAGTTTTTTAGTTGCTGTTTTCATTTCGCCCGCATGTTCATGTGATGTGATGAGGATCAAGGGTTGCATGTGGGTGTATTTGAGGGTAAACTTGCTATATTTTACAAAACATACCTTTTTATACCTTGTCTTTGGTTTCTAGTTACTTCTTGAAGATGACAAAATAAGGAAACCATTTGAAAAATTTATAATTTTGCAAAGTAGTCTCACAGTAGATAGATTTGCTTTGTTACGTTATATTGATCGCTAAGCACTAATAGTTCAGATCAAGGCAGAGCAGCAGAGAAGGTAACTTGTCTAGTCTGCAATATAAAGTGATAAAAACATATCATTTGTCCTAGTTTGCAGGTATTACTCATAATTGTTGTATTTTGTGCTTGGATCCAGTTAAAGATCAAATCTGAACCTGAAACACTGTATATAATCTTATGGTTGAAATGTTAACGTATAATAAAAAAGGCCCCCCCCTTTTCCTCTCTAGCGCCCGAGGAGGATATTCTCAAAGGCAAGCAGTCCATCAGGAGTCACGCTCTGGGAAATCAAAACTCAGAGAGTGAGACGTTGCTCGACGGAGACGATGACACTCTGTCCAGCTTGGATGAGAAGGACCTGGAGAATTTAGCAGGTAAGGAAAGGAGCTCATCCTCTTCACCTCCCATAGCCACCGCTCAGTCATGGCTGCCCCTCCCCATTTCACTGTGTTGTTTGTGTCCTGCATCAAAGGATGTAAAGAAATAAGGTTATTGCAACTTTCACGTGCATCTCAGTTGTTTTGCTGCACCAACTCATTTATATAGTTCTGGTTTCTAGCTTTTTTCCCAAGTTGCTGTTTAGCTGTTACATCATGGTGCTTTTTTTAGATTCATTGTTGGATTCTTGCTGAGCCCCCTATAAAAAAGGAAATTAGGCGTTTAATGACCGTGTAGCACTTTCTTACTACACAGCATTAACTGTATGGACACCTTTTTCATTATAGCACCACTGCTTTGTAGGAAAGTGCAGTTGAAAACACAGAATCTCCAGTTTTCTGTCTCTGCCATGAGGTCTGCGTCACACACACACACACACACACACACACACACACACACACACACACACACACACACACACACACACACACACACACACACACAGAGAGGCCTGAGTAGCAACTCTGTAAACATTTTTTTCCTAAATCCAGCAGTAGCAGAGTTTATCCCAGGATACTACTCACCCAGAAATGGGACATTATCTGATTTAAGAAAAGCACCATTGCCTGAATAAAAATCTCCCCTCTGTGCATGAGCCTGATCATGCAGCTGCAGCACAGCCTCACATTAAATGTCATCCATCTCAAGATGCTGTGGATTCTTTGTTGCTTTTCTTGTTTAAATAATCTTAATTAAATATCATATAGTCCGCTAATCGGATTGCTGCGTAATCCGCATTTCCCTATGAGCAGTGACAGCGCTCTGCAGACTAAGATGCATTAATGAGGCTCAGGCTGCTATTAGAATAGCAACTGTGGGTGACAATGGGATTAAACGTTGAATCCTGTCTAATAAACTGAAGTGTGTGTGTGTGTGTGTGTGTACTGTGGGAATTGAGTCGGGGGGTTTTGTTGGGAGACGCTGATCCTCTCCTCTTAAGCAGCTGTCTGCTTCAGGTGGAGGCTAATTGAATGTCTTTGAATAAAAATGTTATTTCAACCCACGGATAACGTGTCAGTACTCGCGGGGTTGAGGCGAGGCAGAGGCATGAATATATATATATATATCTGTTTATTCCGTCCGTGTGCAGGAGTGAGGAGGGAGCTGAGGGAAATCAAAGCCGGGCTCCGAGCCTCGTCTCCCCGGCGCAACATCTGCAAACACAATGGCTCATATGTGCGGAGCCGGGCAGAGCTTCCACCCACAGCTCCCCAGAGCCGACCTCTCATTGTCATACTGGCATAAATTAAGATTGATGAAAGATTAAACAGAGCTTACGATCAATTGATTCTGACGGACTGCCGATTTTTGACAATTATGTCTTAAAGCTTTACGATATTTATTTTGAGTATTGTACTACTTTAAAGACCCGTGGCAGCATGCTTTATTTTAGGAGCTATCGGGATGTGCAGCCATTTAGAGTTCCCATGTTTATTAGCTTATCCTGAACTCAGCCATAATTGCGCATCAGTCTAAGGGGGGGGGATACTAGACACTGTGCAGTTTGTGAAGTAGCCGAATTATTTAATAATACTACAGCACGAATAGAAAATAGTTTCATATGAACAATCTTTCAAATTGTTTGAGAGACACGCGAAACTTAAAAAAAAAAATAGGCGAAAAATTGTTGGTACATTTCGTGCGTAAAGTTAGCCATGTGACAACAGAGTGGAGGCGCACGGTGTGTTTTAAAGCTAATCACTCATCCATTGCAGCACGTTCATGTGTTAGGTTTTATACGTTTAGTTTAACAATGGGTTTTTTTATTTTAAAGCCACTATATTTTCCCTCCATGGAGAAGGGCTTGTTTTGGTTGACCGGATCCTGTGTGTGTGTGTGACTCTTCCAGGCCCAGTAAACTTGAGCACCGGCGCCCAGCTGGTGGCTCCGACTGCGGTGGTGAAAGGCACCCTGTCCATCACCGCCTCCGAGGTCTACTTCGAGGTGGAAGAGGACGAGCCGAGCTTCAAGGCCATCGATCCGAAGGTAAGAGACTCGAGCTCCACTGATCTCGTCCCAAACTGTCACTTCCCCCCCGCGCTGAGAGAGGCTGCATGTACTCCGGCTTGATATTTGAATGGAGCACGTGTAACAGGCCTATCTGCAAAAGCGATATATATATATATAAAAAACATTTTAAGCATTTAAGGTCTCTGGTGTTGCTTCTAAGTTTGTCACTGATTAAATATCTCGCCAGCCTGTGGTTGAAGTTACTATAAGGCTGGATTTGAATTCACGTGGAGGAAATGTTATGATGTCAGAATACATTTATTGTATTACTATATTTTCATTGACTGTGAAATTGTTTTGTTTTCTTCTAAGTTGATCATGTGTGGAGTTAATATAAAACCGCGGAATTAAAGCTTAATGTTTTAGTTGTGTGTTCCACGAAATTACAAGTTTTTCTAATAATTAGATAAATTAGTCAAATAAAACAGTTCAGGCCCTCCAGCTATCGATGGTGACCAATTTTCGCTCTGCAGCAAATTAATTTCACTGGAAGCAGATCACAAAAATAAAATGTTGTGTTCTGCTTAAAACACGCTGCCACTAGTAAACTCCACGTTAACTGTAGAGGACTGCTGACCTACAGTTGGTTGTTGCACCTGAACGCTCCATGATATTAATGTATGCGTAAATGGCTTTTTCAATATCATCAGCATTTATTTGAATTTATAGATCTTATAGAATAAAGTCAGAATGTGGAGGTGTCATGTATAAAATAAAGTGAATTATCTCATTTCTACCGCATTAATCAGATGAGGGCTTCACTTTAGCTGCAGGCCTCTGAAAACAGAGCAGAGATGCTCCCATATATTAACCTGAGCACTGATTTACATTCACTCCAAAATCCTTTTGAGCCCGTGATGCACCGTAAAAATAACATATGGCCTGAAGCCGGCTGTGCAATTTCTTTCTTTAAAAATTTGGAATTTCTTACTTTTGTTTGACATTTTTATTTTCTCTTTAGAAAATAACTAAATTAATGATTATCTCCATTGGACAATAACAAAATAAAATGCACCGTGTTTGGCCTCATCTCACCTGTCAACACACGTCAAGACACGAGGCCAAGTTGTAAGTTAATTTGCAACATTTTATTAACATTTCTTTTTTTTTTTAAGTCACATAATGAAAAAATTGAACTTGGCACGCTACATTTTTATTCTTTCACTTAACGATTTTTGTGCATATATTTAAATAAACGTTTCTTCACTTTGTGAAAACATTTAAAGAAGACAACTAAAAGTTCTTACATTTATCTGAAAATGTACCTTCACCTTCTCCCTGGCAGTGGCCCAATTCATCCATTTTCTTTCTTTTTAAAAAAGGGGGGTTTTGTTGATGTTTGCATTCTGCATTATTTTTGTTTCTGATTTTTTTTTTCACATTGCTTGGAGAATCATCTTTGTCCTTCTCTGAAGTTTTATCCCAAAATGTCTCTCGGCTCTTTTCTATACAATCACTTTATAATTTGTCCAAACTTTTGGCGTTGGTGAGGATTTCTCTCGCTAGTCTCCATGTCTGCTTCGCAGCAGCCTCCAGGGCTGAGTGAGGCTTTCCCTGAAACAAGTCCAAGTTTGGCAAGAAGTAGTGGGGACATCTGCGGCACTGCAGACAGGATATGAGCTGCAGCAGGATGCCATTCAGTCGGTCTCCGAGGCAAGACTCGTCCCAGTCGGTCTCTCTCGGGTGTTTCTCGCACTCGTACAGCAGCAGGGTCTTCATGTGGTAGTTGTTGAGCGGTTGTCCCGGCAGCTCCAGGTGACGGTCCCTCAGAGTCTTCAGGATGGACAGAGACTTCTTCCTGCAGCCGGCCATCAGCAGCCTGTTCTCGGCCTCGCTGAACTGCAGGACCCACGCGTCGCTCTCTGCAGAGCTCTGCTTCCCCGTTAACGAGTAGCACTCTTTGGAGAGGAGGTTAAACCCCTCGGCTTTCACTTCTGCTACCCGGTTAGGACCGGGCCAGGGGATGTGGGGCATGGGCCACTGAGCTGCGCTTCTAGGCCAAATCCCAGTGCACTTGAACGCGGGGGTGATCTGCACCACATACCTCTCCCTGATCCGTAGTTTGACCTCACTGGTGTCCGCTACCATCTTTACCACGTCGCGGTAGCTGCACTTATCCACGGCCTGCGCCACCAGTGTCTGAAACCTGGAGCGGATCTTCCTGGCGGAAAGGTACCCGGAGGCGGTGATGAACTCGACCCACAGCGACATGCTCCTTTTGCGGCCGTCGCTCAGCTTCAGCACCGCGCAGCCGGGCAAGGAGCCGTCGTCCACAAAGTTGAAGACCCCCATTTGGTTGAGGTACAGCACCACCTCGAACTCGTTCGGCGAGATGACCTCCATCCCCTCGTAGCGCGCGTCTATCTCGCTGAGGGAGCTGATGAACCGGGGCTCCTGCACCTCCACCTCCTTCAGGACATCCGACACCACTTTACAAACCTCTCGGATGGTCTTCGCAATGGCCGCTTTGCGAGCTTGGCATCTCTCGTTGTAATATTTGTTGAGCTGGTAAACCAGCTTTGCCTGCGTCGCAATCATGTTCGGGCAGAGGTCCGGGCTGTACACCGGGGAGTCGCAGTAAGTTGACGGATCCAATGCTTACCGGTTAAGCCAGAGGCAAAAGCTTCCCCGCGCAGGAAAAATGAGTAATCAAAAGTTTTTTTTTTTTGCTTTTGCAGCGGATGGACGTCAGTGTGAGGAGGAGGAAACGGATAGGGATGCGACGCAACAGCTAAATATCAGTCCGACTGAGCACTTCCAGCACGGCTAGGTAGATTCATATTCAGCTTGTGCGTAATCATCCGTGTCCCGGGCTGCAGGCGCTAAAGGCTCAAACACCATCTGTGACCACTCATCTCTTCTCACTCTTGTCCTCCTTGCTCTTGCGGCCCCCGCTCACTTTCTCGTCCACACTCAGCTGTGAGCTGGACTTGTGTAGTTTATGAATGGTTCCTCTAGGAAGAGTGGAAGGGGTCGGGCTTCTCTTCCTGCAATCATGTGCGGAGCTGTCAGTGCGCGCAGCCAATCAGAGCAGCCAGAGGCAGACGCGGGGGCTCCTGCAGGAGATCTCCAGTGCAGCCGCAGCAGCAGCAGCATCTGGGCGCACGGAGCTGTCCGCTGCTCCCCGGGTCCACACAGGGAAACACAAACCTTTTCACGGGCTAATGCCAGCGTCCTCTCAGGCTGCAGTAAAGCTTCTTTTTTTTGTCTCTTTACGCGCAGTTTCTCCAGGTGCGTTTTGAGGATTATTGTAGACACAGTGTGAGTGACAGTCTTTAACTTTAGAGACTTCAGCAGATAAGTCTCCTGCTTCTGTTTCTCTCTTACATGAATGTGCATCTTTGTCGTTATTTGGAAGGCTCGGTAATTATCGATGTTTTATATTGACAAAGTTTTACTCTCAGCATGTCCTGGTTTCCCTATGAAAAACAATGAAGCTACACGTGTTGGCTTAATCTTAAAAACCTCTGTTTATACGAATTTAACTTAGATTTTTCATTTTTCTAATCAAGAATTCTAAGTTGATCACACAATTTGTAAATTAAATTAAAAGTGAAAAACTAACTAAACCAGTAGCCTATAATGTCTTCCTTTAAGATCCACTGAAATTCCTCTTTTCCCAGCGATTTAAATTATTTTTGATTCATTATTAAATATTGTATTCCCTTTTATATTGCTTCACCCTTAAACACGGTTCATTCTTCGAGTGCACCTGCAGCTGCAGACTGCAGAAATCTTTTTTACCATGTTCCGAACTGCAGTCATTAAAACTGATCAATTTATTGGGAAGTGTATTGATCATTTTTGGTGCTGATATTTTAATATGAAATCACAGGAGCTGACGTAACACGTTTCTCCTCGGCTTCAATCTAAAAAAAACCCCACACGTTAATTCGCCTGTGGCTTTATCACCGTGAATCTTGTCCATCCTGAATAATTTACGCATGAGGGCTCAGTGAGGTTGTAATTGAAGTCATCTTGTCACCCAGACTTCACGTTGAGGACTAAAGAAGCCATTACTCCTTGTTTTTACCCCCACGCAGACAAGAGGCGGGAGTGTGGGACTTACTTAGATATGTCAGCATGATGGGAAAATAAAAAAATTTTGCATTTAAAAAAATCCATCTGAAGCACTTTTTAATATCGCTTAGAAATCGCTGAACTGCGCCTTTTTTGCGACCGTGTAGTCTATCATCTTTAAAGTTTTTTGTAAATCAACTCAATCTGAGTTTTAACTTAAATCTGAACAGAATATATTTCACTACAGCAATTTATTTATGGAGACAAGTGTTAAATATATTCCAATAACTTCAGAAAATTAATTATACTAATAATCTGACACCATAATCCGACTATGTTGTTTTATTGAAGGTCTTTCTTAATGTTAATGTGCATCTCAGACAATAAGACCAATGGTTGATCTTAAACATGCATTGACTGGAACATGTCTGTATGATATTTTCTATGTTGTTTCAAAGATTAGAAAGATAGAAAAGTTTGATGTTGGTAGGATTAGTTCAGATAAAATGTTAAAAACTCACGAAACCTAATGACACTTGTTACAAAACTATTTCCAAATCGGTTTTTTTAAATCATTTCCAGAAACCCATGATCTGATAACAAGTGGCCAACTTTGTGTTGGATTCTAAAATAAGATGCAAACAGAAACATAACAAAAGGTTAATAGAAGATTAATAGCCCTGCTATAGTTGCCACATCCCTCTGGACTTCATCAAGTAGCCTTTTTCCAAAAGTGCAGATGAGCCTTTAGGGAGTTTGAAGTAAGTCATGATTATTCCAATGAATTTGATATTTAGTTTGATTTGATGAAGGCTGCCTCAGTATTTGAGCTCATCTCAACATAACAACTAAAGCTCTATTCAAAAACCAAAATGCACAAGTTAATACACACGGATTTGGTTTTACGTGACAATCACAAACAGCATATTTATTATTAATGCATTGGCCAAATATAGCAAGTTACTGGATTCGTGGTTAAATATTATGCAAAGTTGTTATTAACCACGGCTCAGTACTTGTCCTCAGTTAAATTAACTTTGGTCACAGTTGAGGGGATAGTGGCAAATTAATTAATTAATTACTTACAATAAATTGATGGATGAAAGATTCAAGAGGATACTTCGGTGAGTTTCATTTGTCGGTGCGTCGCGACTTTTGCAATTGATGCACAAGCTGCAAAATGAACTCACTATGTCCATTTGGACATTTTTCCGAGAACTAACAGAGTAGAGAAACTATGGCAAGAAAAGCAACAGTTGACTTGGCAACGTTGATTTATTATGAAATCAAAACTGAACGTTAGAGTGAGTGTTGACATTCCTTCCCTTCACATCATATTCAAGCAAAGCGATAGTTACACTAATGTGGCTGTGGAATTTGGGAATAGATAGAAGCAGAGAGAAGTAAATGAGGAAAAGAAAAGTCTGGCTGATGATTGCAGGGTGACTGTTTATTATCAAGCTCATAGCTCCAGAGATTAATCGACTCTACTTGTAGAGCAAGTGTCCAAATATTATGAAGGTCATTCTTACTGTAGCTTTTCAAAATATATGACAACCAAAAGCTTTTATAATGACATTAGGAATCCACTCTCTTATCGAACCACATTCTGCAACTGTTGATTTTTGTTTTTTATTTTAGTGTAAGATGACGTAAATCGATTGAATTGAATTAAATCACTTTATTTTGGCAGTTGATGTAGAAAGGTTAACCATAACTCACAATATGAGCATTTACCTTCTGCGTACATATAATGGTCAACACACTGCCAACGCAGCTAGTAACAATTTAGGAGCCTTGTTTTTAGCATTTACCTTTGTTAGCGCTATGTTTATTTCTATTTTAGTTTTTATTGTCCAGCGTCTTCAGTGTAATGTATAAATCTATGAAAGTAGCCAACATATTGTCACTCAATCACTTTTCATCCGTCCATCCTTGCTACTCCTTTGTGCCCTTTATGTCCCGTGAACATTCAGAATTATCTGTGGTTCCTAAAGAGTTTCCCCTGGTTTATATTCTACTGGAGAAAAGATCAGGAGCCTGTCAGAGAGCTCTTTGATCACGGCCTGTGTGACGACTCCACAGTGATCCCCTCACCAGCACAAAACAGTGTCCATGCCTGTTGCAAATCTCTGCCAGCTGATGAGTAACCTCTTTGCTTCTCAATTTTTTTCTCTCTACTTCTGTCCTTGCTCTGTCTTTCTTTCCCACTGTCTCAGCCTTATTCTCCTTCTGCCTCTACTTTCCTCTGTACTGTTTATTCTGTATTTATAACATAGTTTACAAGTAGCAGAACAAGCTCTCAGACATAATTTGTCTTGGAAATGTATTTGAAGTATATTTGGTCCTATTTATAAGGACCTTCTTTATTGAATGTCTTTAAATCTTTACACTTAAGTTGAATTTTAGTTGTAAATTAACACTTTTTTGGCTCATCGACTCGCTCAGTCTTAAATCTGAAGTACCAGTTTACAGTATACTCCACAGACAGCAATTACATTTGTATTTCTTTACGACAGAAGTGCACACAGTCGAACGCTTCATGCGAAACAGCTCTGAACGTTAAGGCGTCTTTTTGAAGACGACAGTCGAAGAAAAAGTGTTTGTTTTGCAACAGGATGCACTAAAGTTTCTTCCTCGTGTCTGTTGGAGTTATTGCGTTTTTTACTTCTAAGTGAGTGATAAGGGAGGGGGGATGTCAAGGCTCGGCATTGCTCAGTAGTGCTCGTTTTTCTCCCCCTTTTTCCTTTCTCTGGAAACATGATAGCTGCAGGAAAAGTGGCTCACTGCCTCACAACACACACCGACATGCACATGTGCACAGAGACCAACATCAGCACACATGTGAACCGAGTACCTTTTTGATGCTCATGTTCACACATTTTCTTGCTGTCTCCCAAACCCGGATGGACGCAGCTGCTGCCTCCATAGAGGACTCAAAGAAAATCATCGCAGGCAACTAATTGCCTGGCAGGCCCCTGCATCTGCTCGGCAGATAGAAGAACTGATGAAGTCACAGAGCAGATGTGTGTGTTTCGGAGAGCCCTCTCTGTGTTTCGGCACAAGTCATTAATATTGCATGGGGAGTTATCCTTGCAGAGCCACTCCTGGAGACTGCTAATATTGCATGAATGAGGAAGTGAAATTCACTTTACTTCCAGCAGATTGGTTAAAGGAAATGTCTGCAAAAACCTGATTGGATGATATTTGTAGCCCTCCCTTAGAGCCGTATCACATTCTGAGTGTATTGTAAATTATTCCTGTAGCATGGTTGAAAACAATTTAATAATCCTACGTAGCATTCTTGAGTATGTGGTACTTTAACCATGTAAAAAATGTAAATGTATTATTCCAAATACTGGCAGGGACATTAAAGTCTCTTAAATTCAGTGTGTAGTTTTGAAGGACACAAAGTCCCGGGTGACAGCTGAAGGAACAGATGAAAAAACAAAGTAGTTAATATTTGGAAAACACTTGCACTAAAATGTAAGATATTTTATATCTGCATGTCCCTGTCTTTACAAAACTATAATAACTTCTGTACCAACAACAAAAATGTTATACTTTGAACATTGATATATATATTGTGTGTACTTCATGCTGCAGTGACAAATATGTATTCACGATACAGAAGTGAATGAATTTATCACTGACATGTAAAAATCTAATATTTTAGCCTCAGGTCTTTAGAAGAAGAATGGATTTATTTTATTGGAGCAGCGGAGACGGCTGTGTAAACTGAAGATTTCACTCTTCATTCCCTTTCCTCATACATAAAGTTGGTGTCTTGGTCATACCTCACTAATGAAATCCCTCCACGTCATAGAGTGTCTTTCCTGCCAGGCTGCTGATAGCATCATCAGTTGGTGTTAACTTGCAATGGTTCTTCAGTTCTTGGAAGACGGACAGAACACAAACACAAGGGCTGAGAGTGTTGACGGGGCAAATGAAACGAGTCACCCTCCTCGATGACGTCACAGTAACTGTTAGCACTTTATCATTTTGAGAGTAATGATCAATGGAATAGGTCCATCACTCGAACGCTGACTGACCTGTCGTTGGAATCGCAGTCGCTCACTCACATTTGCATCTATAAGGCTGTGGTGTTTATCCTTAACCCCTTAGATACCCATGTTATGTTTCCAAAAAGTTTTAAAGACCAACCAGAAAAATGTAGTGGAAAGAATATCAGTACATTTTTTCCAAAGGTCAATGTCCAACCTTGGACTATGTAATGACAAACCCCCCATTGAGAAGACATTGGTGGCTCTAATTAGTGGGGTGGTGAAGGCTACCCAGGGTTCACTGGAGTGGATGAATGGTTGGTCACTAAGTCAAAAAAAAAAAAAAAACCCTCACCCTGGTGCTATGTAGCTACCAGTCTCATATCGTTAAGCTCTCCCTAAAGTGTCAAAGTGCTTGGGCTGCAACCCTCCCCCGTCCTTCTGCTCGCTCCGCCAAACTCTCATGGTCACCAGGGACGACCTTCGGCTGCAGCTGCCAATCACAAAGAGCCATGGCAGCAAGAGGTCTCTGAGAGAGGAGCCTATTGATTTTCCAGTTAGAGCCTAAGTAGTGTGTGCTATAGGACCAATGGACAGCCCAAGCAGGTATGTCATTATCAATGAGCCCAAGGAAACGGATTCCTTCACTCTCACTCATTCATATTGGCCTCCTTCCCTCCCTTGCTCCCTTCCTCAGCAGTTGCACCATCCATTGCCTCTGCTCCCCTCGTCTGCTCTGACAGAGTGCATCCTGAGATGGTCAATAAATCGTTCGGGCACACTACAACAACAGCTGGGAGAGTGATGTGTTGGGATGACCTTCCTCCTTTTCATTCCTTCACTCTTATACTGTCCAAGCCTCCCTGCTTTCCAGGTACAGTAATTATAGCACCTAGAGGACATAAAATGTTTCCTTACCAGAGAAGTAACTTGTTAGCGTCACAGCCGGTATGTGCCCCTTTTGGAATGTCCCGCGTCCTCGTATCTTCAACATCCAGGTTCAGTTTAATCCCAAACACTCCCTCACGGTGCACTTTGGCTCATCCAGTCATCAGTAAACCCAATTATTATCATACTGCCTCTCTAGCTTTGCCTCACTGCTCATGGCAAATCTCTGTCCGGACCTTGGGAGCTGCTCACCATAAAGACACGTGCAAACAATTAGGGATGATTTAAGCCAATTACAGGAGATAAGGCCAAATAAATGTTTAAAGCTTTCTGAAGTGTATTCCTGTTTCCCAGTAGAGCAGTAAAGTCTTGTTACTGTCTTTAGTGTCCTTTACTTCTTCTGCCTCTCACACAAAATACATACGCACTCCACTTCTGGTTCTTCTCCTCTTTGAGTCTCAAAACACATCGATGGTTTTTATATAGTCTCTCCAGTTGTTGGAGGGGTTGATGAACTCAGGCTGTAGGGATGAAGTCAGCAGTCCCCTAGCCAGATGTGGGGTGTTTAAGAGTCACGAAAGAAGACTCGTTAATGATGAGCTTCAAAGCATCCAAAGATACTGGCCCCTACTTTTGCTCACAGCCCGTATCTCTTCTAGTCACGCTGACATTTTTTGATGGCCATTGTCAAGACCATGAGATCAAATGCCTCATAATGACAGAATTTAAGATGTTTTATTTTTTTAGTATTTCTTTTGTATTTTTTTATAGATTCAATTAAATTTTATTTGTATAGCGCCAAATCATAATGTACATTATCTCAAGGCACTTTACATAGAAAGTCAAGACCTTAAAACCTTATTTAATATATAGAAACCCAACAGTTCCCACAATGAGCAGCACTTTGGTGACTGTGGAGAGGAAAAACTCATTAACAGGGAGAAGAACCAGGCTCAACGTGGGCGGTCATCTACCTTAATTCACATTTTAATTTTATTTTTAAATTAGATTATTAGCAAAGTCTCTAAAACTAACAACATTCCCATGTGTTTTACAAGTATTTTGTGTTTAGGTGAGATTAAAATGTTTCTCATGCCAACATGCTCAACCACGATGGTTTTAAATTTAATAGTAACACTTGTCATTAAGACAATTTCTTATTTTTTTCAATTCTTCTCGCATTGCTTTGTGATTTTAACAGTCTCACATAAGCACTAGCATAACTATAAATTCTGGGTCACATCAAAACTTAGTTCTGTCTGATAGCCCATAGTTTATTCTTAGGAGACTTTGAATCTTAGTTTTTCCCTTGAGACAATTTAACCATTGAGACAAAGCAGGCTGATGAATGTCTGCAGTGAGTAGTAACCAGGTAGGACAGGTTGAGGAAAGACAATTGCCACATTGGTAATCACATACAAAACATTAGCGACAGTGTCATCGCCACCTAATGATGACTAATGTCTCCCTTCCAATTGCTTTCCCCTCACACACACACACACACAAATAACTAGCCCATCACAAATAAACATGCCCCTCTCCAGCTTCCTGTTTGTGACCTGACTTTGGACCTTTAACCAAACCACAGACCACTGTGCCTGAGACCTGGTTCACACTTAACCAAACACCTCCAGACAAAGAGCTGCTGCCCCCTCTTTGCACCTGAGCCTAGCCCCTCCATCATGCTCCATCTCTGGGCTTGACTGGGCCAGTCAGGGGGCAGGTGCCTCCCCTCCCTCCTTTGATTGATCCCCTCTCTCCATCATTTATTCCCTTCGTCTGCCTCTGACACACGTGTCAAATGCAACACACCAGCCTGATGGATAGGCCTGTTTATGGATGCCAGTCTGCCTGGTAGGCTACTGATATTACAATCAGCACCTGTGTACCTGCTGTTCACAAGAGCCTCCGTTATTCAGCTGAGGTCAGAGAGATACTCGGCTCCGATTGAAAGATCGATGTCCAGCGCAGCATATTTGAAATCGGAATTGTAAATGTGGTCTTGCTTTGTCAGAAAGGTCTGTGCTGCAATTCAGATGATAAAACTAGATCCATATGTCATAGACTTTGAGTAAATATAGCTCTTCGGCTTCCTTTTATCTGTGTCTTTCATTTCTCATAAATACAAAGGAACCTGTTCGACTGGGTCATGATATTAATTATAGCTATTATAGCTATAGAAATTATTCTAAGCAGCTGTATTTATTTTCATAAAGCAAGTTGATAGCATTGATGTGTACCGTGTGTAAAGACATATGATGTGCTGGAGTGCAGAATGTTACATTGCTGAATTCTGGTGCCTCTGTAGCCATTATGGTTAATGACCCATCCAGTCTGGTAGAAATGGCACATCCACAGGGACATTCTGCAGATGACAGACTCATCCAAGACTCGTTTCTTGCCGACATCAGCACAAGAGAGCTTTCCTTCTGCTCTGCAGCAGAATGACTGTAGATTAAGGATGCAGCGTGAATACAGAACTGCACTAAAAGTGAAATCAGAAGATGAATCCATTTTGCTTGATGTTGGTGACTTTAAGTTGCTAGTTATTCATCTTGTAAACTCAACATCTCAAAAAAAAAACCTAACATGATGCACTCTTCTTTCTTGCACCATGGATTTTCATTTCCATTTGTTTAATGGCTCAAGTTAAATTAGTTTCACTCCAGCAATCACAGTCCTATTCAATCTGTATATAAATGAAATGCCGTGGCCAAGTTTAAATTAAATTGTAAAACGTCTGAACCTCTATCAATAGTTATTCGATTGTCTGTGAAGCTGTGCTAATTAAAGTTTTTAACAAGGATCCTTTTAACAATCCGCAGATAATTATCAGAGACTGCACAGTCCCCCTCTACTGACTGTTTTAGCATCTTTGAGCTCACGGTTATTGGTCAGTCTTACCGCCGTCATCATATAACTGTATTTGCTGGATGTGAATATTACTGTTTCTGAAACAGGTTTTAACAAGTTTGAGCTGATGTGTCAAAAGTTATTTTAGCAGCTTACTCCACAGAATAAGTCTACAACCTGATTTCCGATCATCTATATTGATATCACCTCAAAACCCAGTTATTTACACTCATCATATGACACACCTTACCCCAAGACTCTATTTACATTTACTCCCAAAAATGAACTCTCTTTTCAAGAAAGACCAGAGCACAAAAGTAAACATGCACAGTTTAAATATGAACAGATGAACTCACATATATGTTAAATAGCTGAATAGTGAATACTTGAATGTGGTGTTTTTGAATCAATTGCAAGATTTCAGAAATTTCTGCACCTCATTCCAATTGCTATGAGTATATTGCCTGAAACCAGTTCCCCCAAGCTCAATTTGGACATGTGGTACAACTGCTGTTAGAATTACCTGCTAGCTGACACTCTATGTTCGGTGTTAACATGAGACCCAAGAGTAAAGCTAATGAGCCAGTTTTTGCAATAGTAATTGTTATAAATAACAATCAATGCAATTCTCTTCTGTCTGGGTGAAGACCAGCTTCTACTGGTGAATCTTGTTACCTGCCACCAAAGCACTGAAGATGCTTATTAATTCAATTTACTTTATTGCAGTTGTAGCTCTGAAAATGCTTGTCACTGATAAACCTGTAGCTCCATTTGAGTCACCTTCAAATTCCCTGGTCTCCACAGCCTGTTCCTTTATACAAGTCCCATTCTCTCCCTTTTCTTTCGCTCCGGACAACCAACCTTAAATTCTCCAAGAGGGGTATACTTTTCACCCCACACCCACTTAAGCTGGTGACAATAGCCGGATTAGAAAAGAATTTACTTCAGCGAAGCCTCGCACCAGCCCCGAAAAAGCCTATCCATCACTAAATAGCAAAATGGGGGAATGAAGGAGAGCGGAGAGAATGCGATAGGAGTCGGTCAGCAATCTTAACCTGTCTGATGTTTTACCATGGCAGATTATAGGGAGCAGAGGACCAATAGCATTGAGTCTTAAACAGCCCCTGTGCCTCAGTGGTAGCTCTTGGCTGTCTCCTTGATTTTCTGAATCAGGGATGAAAAGCATACACACCTTTTCACTTTTTCCTGATGTGCAGGTGTTTACTGATGAGCTTGACAAATCAAGGAACACATTAAAGCTCTGCAGGCCAATCTCAACAGGTGCAGCGATGCCCCTGAGGCCTTATGTCAGGCTTCTGCTGCTTGACATGCACGTTTTATGCACTATATCCTAATACGAAGCTGACCTTTATTTTTACAGCTGATTTTTGTTGCGTTTTTATTGTTGTCCAATGAATTAGCCGCACTCAGAAGAATCCAGTCAATATTTAAAGGTGGAACTTTACCGATTATGGTTTTAAAACCTGCATGTGATAATGCATGGACAACAGAGAGGATCTTCGTCTGCTGCCTCTCTCGCCCCTCTTCCTCTCATTTATGTAGCCTTATCCCTCTTTTGTTCCTCATCACATTTGAGCCACCAACTCTGCTCTTTGTGGTCCCAACCACAAGCTGTGAAGGAGTACAAAAGGAAGCGCACCTTGAATATTAAAAAAAAAAAAAATTGGGGGCTGTTTAATGTCCTCTGGCCTTTCCTGGTTTTTATCTGTGTGTCATTCTTAAAACTCTGGAGTTAAAAATATGTCACTTATTTTCTGAGGTCATGAGTTGTGTTCAATTCTAATTTCCAAATCAATGTTTATGTATTAGTGTTTCCATGTGGCCACTTTGGTTTCTTATTATGTCTCAGGGCCCTTCTAAGGATTTCGTCCTGATATGCCCAAAGGCTGAATGTCTAATGAGTTAATGCACTGAAGTCTTCACTTCTCTACCAATTAACCCCCAAAACCACTGCAGCATTTCTCTAAATCCACACAAGACCTCTTTTTTTGTTCCTGCTTTATAAAGGCTAAGCCTTCAAGGAAAGGGAAGGAGAAAAGGCTAACCAGTTAGCAAACATTGAAAAGGGCCAGAAAGGGGTTTAATCCTTATTAGGCTAAATTCAGACTAAGTGGCCCCAGAGATCTTTTCAAAGGGGACTTTATTCACTCTTACTGGGTGACGTTTGGGACTGAATGCTTTGAGCCTTTAGGCTTCAATGCCTTACGTTCGCTGCAAGCTGGGCTTGTTTATTTTGCTTTAATTCTCTCACACTCCAGTGCAGCTTCTCACTTGTGTTTATTTTTTTCTGACCTTGTAGTTTGTTTTACTTCCCCTGAGGCAAATATGGCTTTACCTGTGACCAGTGATTACATCTTGAATTAGTTACATGAGGCTAAAACAATTGTCCCTCTCAATATTGTTGGACACAAATAGTCTTGACTACTGTTGTTGAAGCATGTGCATCCACTGTTCAACAGGCAGTTTCTCTTCTTTCTTATACATTAACTCTGTGTATAAAAGATGAAGTGTCTTGACTGCTTAGTTATTTGTATTTGTTAAATTAGTTCAACAATGTTACATTAAAGGGATGGTTCATTTGGGGTAATTCACTTTTTCATTGTTTTCCTGAATGTAACATAAGGCATTGATACAGCTGTTTGTATCTGTTCAATATGAATGTGCAGCCGGTAGTTGGTTTGTGTAGCTTAGCATAAAGCCTGGGAATAGGAGCAAATCACTAGCTTGTCTCTGTCCAATTAAAGTATTATATTCAAGATGAAAGATTCAAAACCTACAAAATATACACTTGCTAAAAATACATCATAGTATGTATGACAGGCACGAATAATATCTGAGCCCTTAGAAGGAATAGAAAAATAAATCCTAAAGATACAGAAAACCTTTGTTACAATACTCGTTTTGTTCTGTAATCTATAAAAAATTAACATGTAAAATGACAATTTATGGCTTTATTATAAGGTTAGAACTATGTTTTACTTCTTCTTCTATTGTCGTCACACTGAGCTCAGCAGGTTTTCTTTTCCTCTCACTCCAGGCAAGTAAGTGACCAAATAAAGTTCCCAAAACATTGAACAATTTTTTAGATACAAGCTTCTTTGGTTCTGGTAATTTTAAATGTTTCAAATGTCACTTTTATACAATTTTTACAAAACAATTTTTTTCACCAACCCAGCTGCACTCCTCCCATAGTTCAACGATCATGCACATAGCCAGTTGCATAAAGCATAGTTGTGCAGAGCCACAGAGGCTTGAGGAGAACTGCTGGAGTGTGAAAGTAGAGTCATGTGGCTGCACTGTCTTAAGGTCACATGATTCCAAGTTCTTTTGATCAGCATTGTTTTCCTCTTGAATGGCTTTACCTTTTTTTACTCTCGGGCAGCTTCTCAACACTAGCACACCACCAGTGCTCTCTTGGTTGAAGAATATCCCTCCGTCAAAATACTGCAGCACAGAAATATGCCTGTGCATTTGTTTTTATTTCTCTCCAGTATACCTACAGTACTCCTACTCCCCTTTCTCTGTCTTTTTTTCTCTCTCTGGCTATCACTCAATCTCAAAAGCAAAATCTGTCTTAATTGGCTCCAGAGGGCTCGGGGAGGCTTTGTGTCAGTGGTGATGAGGGTCTTGATTGGTCCAGAGGCTCAGGCAGCCAACAGACCCTTGTTAGTGGGTTGAGTCCTTTGCTTGCTCGTTAGTCCGATGAACTCATTTACTGATGGGGGGTGACAAGGCCTCGTTTACCGAGGTGGAACAGACGATCTTGGGGGGGAGGAAGCGAACAGGAATATGGATAGGGAACCAGGAGCGTGGATGCACCAGATGAGCTCTTAAATGTCAGCTTGTGTTTGTCTGTGCTTTCTTTCTCATTTGCTGCTGCATTAAAAGTGTAGTTTGTGTCTCGGTCTGCTGAAATTCTTTTTTCTTTATTGCAGACAGCTTCTCCTGTAGTCAGTCAAGTGAGGGAAAACAAAATCCTGAATAGCACTGATGCAACTCTATGCAGTGGTATACACATGTGACTTTTAATTAAGAAAAAACTACGTCTGATATATAAAAGTCATTAATTTGCAACCTCTCTGCATTGTTTGCATGTAAAGAAACATTTTGTATCGTGTGTGTGTGTAAGTGGGATGTTAAGGTGTAGGTGGTGGAGGGCTTCTGGGAAATGAAAAGCAATAAGTGACTCTACATGCTGATAAGTCCACAGGTTTTTTTTCTTTCCTATTTTTCTGTATGAATTCTATCAAGTTCTCCCAGTACCGCTTGTCCCTCGCCTCTGTTTTGATGTTGATGGATCACCTCTCTTCCTCCTGCTCATTAATTTCATCACCTTATCTCCCACACCACTTCATTTGACCAAAAGGTAATAATAAATCCCTCATCCATTATCCTTTAACTGAGGCAGCCATGCGGAAATACTTAATAACAGGCAACAAATTGCACTTCAATCACCTCATTTTCCTTCAAGGATACTCTGCACATTACACGGAACAAGCAAATATGCATACAGTGCCTTATCTCACACTCTTCATGTACAGTTTTAAACATTAGTCTTTAACATTATTAGTCTTCAAATTAGACTTCTTTTTTTTTTTCATATTTTAGGACAAATATGGTTTTACTTTTTTGTTCACTGGCAGTGGCTTCTGTCCTTTTCTACTGAGGGGTCTTATCAGCCCAGAAACACACACATGCTCAGGCTACCAGACAGCCAAGGCAGTTGAAAGCCTCATCTGTCTTGAACCTTGCTGCTGATAGTTGGTTTGTTGCTCCCCTAACTCTTCCCTAATTCAACGCAGTTTCAATTACATTTTATCTGTGGCGATGATCCACATGATTTTACCCGTTTCTAAAAAAGGTTGCTGTAAGAGATTGGGTTTGCAAAGCAAACAAGGGAGAGAGAGAGAAAGAGGGAAAGGACTGTCTGCAAGATTCAGTGGTGACGGTTTTTGTGTGCTTGTGTGTGTGGTTGTGGTTACACACCGTAGCCACAGTCACCCGTCCCCTCTTCATGTGTCCCTCTTCATTCTGCTGCCTTTTGGGCGTCTGACAGAGACAAACGACAGTGCTTCAGAAATGAGCAGCGGCCCGGCGCACAAACAGGTTGAGAGAGGAGGCGGGAGAGATGTAGAGGAAGAGACGGAGAAAAAAAAGCAGCGGCAATCAGGACTAGTTCCTTTGTTTTCTGTTTGGCTGTGTCCTCTCGCGTGACGCTTTGAAATTGATCTCAGGACACGCCAGACCCGAATCCATGGATATTGTTCCGCTTGACATGAAACATCAATAAAACTGTGCTTGATACTCGAGCCAGTCATGTTGACGTATAAGCTCCAGATCTATCAGATGTTTCCATATCGCGCCATATTATTTTCAATCTTATCATTTTTAATTCAGATACTAAAATTTGAACGGTGAAACAGACCCAGCATAGTCCAATCCACTTCCACCATTTATCACAGAGGAAGCTGCTGCAGCCATAACTCCAGTCTGGACAATAACCTCCGCACCGTTGTAATTTGTCCAGACGTGGTCAGAACAGCTCGAGCATTTACAGCGCGGGAGCTTGTCACTCTGCTTGCTAACCACTCAGCTGTTTCATCTGCAAGAGAAAGTGTGCTGCAGCTAGGGACGCTGATCTCATGAGCATAGAGAGCCATTTACTGCGTCCTACGAGATTCATTCATTGGTCCAGGGGGAAAAAAATGATATCTGGCTGCTTCTGTCATATCTATCTGTGGAATCACAGACTGCAACTTCATCACTTCAACCCTCTGTGTCTTCTTGACATCCACAAGAGTTCTATGAGGGGGATGAAATGGGTCAACCACCCTCTTTTGAAGGTGAAAGGTCACTCGCTGAGCGTCTACTTATCATACACCTGAAGACAGTAATTTCATTTTTTGATCAGTGAGTAGGAGACACATTTTTTTTTTCCCTCCAAATTTGAAGGATAGAAATGTCTTTGGTTGAGGATGACCTGCACTGGTGTCTCTGCAGGGTTGTTAATCTTGATAACCATCAGGTCTGTCAGTGGAGAAAACGGATCATAGCTTTATTTGTCATCAAACTGCTAAGAGTCTGTTTCTATAGACAATTATACATAATACCAATCTCTTCTCACGTGGAAATGCTTTTAAAATGAAAGATTTGTTTGAACTAAAAACAGAAACCAGTATGGTCGTATATATGTAAACATGTACAGTTAAATGTTATGTATGACGTTACAGCTAGCTGCCAGCTAACTTAGCTTAGCATAAAGACTACCTGCAGAATCTCCCACACTCTGTACTTTCATGTTAATGGAGGTGAGATGCTCGAAAATTATCTTTTAAAAAATATGGCATCTATTTATAATTCTTGGTGAATATGCATATTTCTCCCAAAAAAACAGTTCCTTTAAAATTGTGGCCTGAGGAATAGTCCTTATTTCTCCATATCTGAAATTTAATTTTTTTACATAAACAATTCCATTGCCCCTCTTCAAAATACATTAGCTTGTAGTAGAAAATATATTTTTCTTTACTCATTCAAAAGATACTGTTTACCCCTGTTAGTGCTGTGCCACCATCTTTGTGATGGGCCTTTTGCTGCAGTCTGAAGGTGACTGGTGTGGTCGTCTCGAGCCCCTGTTAAAGAGGAAGATAGGAGTGTGGCGGTTTCAGCCGCGGCTGGCTTCTCCAAGCCACTAATCCACATTTAATTGAACTCCAGAGAGTTTGAAGTGAATCTGTGATGCAGGCAGGTTTTATTCCTTGGAGACACAGCGAGGCTGAAGCTGTCCCCAACTAAAGGTCTCAGCTGGTCCGCTCCGCTGTCCCCAGCATTTAATGAGCTCCTTTAACTTAACACTAAGCCGAAGTTACCAGCTCGTATTTGAATATTTCTGATTAATAACACAAACTCTAAACTGTGCTCTGACAACCTAAATTGTCCCTTTTACCTTTCCACCATATCCCCCGTACGCCTGTCAGCCGACGCCTTTGAAACTAACGAAGAGGGGGAAACAAGCGCCTAGTTAACAAAGCAGTGCTAAATAGGTTAGGAGCGAATCTAAATGCTGGATTAGGAGGAGGACGACTCACAGGGGCAGAGTCGAGCATCTGGGTCTGTCAGGCACGGTGACAACCGTCAGAACAAGTCACTCTGACAACCACCACAGTCTCCACAGGGACAGATTAAGCTCAGTTCATCGAAGCACTTTTAAATCGGGGGCTATAGCTAACATGATATCGTGTGACCTCTGTGACAGTCACCTCAGTGGAAATAAGAAAACACTCTAATCATATGTTTAACATAATATGGGCTTATCCCTGTCACATCAGAGCGTCTCGGCACATTAACGCAGTTTGTGTCTGTTGTTCATTTTTACTGTAATTTTCTGATGTTCATCTCCACCTGTGTGCTGTAATATAGATTATCTTTTAGTGAACTAAGCATTTCCTTCACTCCCTCCAGCTGAATAGGCCCCATTCTCCTGCTGAAGGAATCACTTTTTCATTGAGGCTGATCAATATAAGACATTAATCGTGCTGTTGAGGCCGTCATGCCGTCACTGTTTGAAAAATGAGCTAACATAGCCTTCTGTTTGCTCCTCTTTTCCCCCTCCATTATTTTTTCCTCTGATCTCTTCTCCTGGTTTGTTTCTTTTTTTAATTATTTTCCGAATGTCTTCTTTTTTTTTTTTTTTTTTCTTAATTCCATTTGAATCTACACCCCCTCCTTCCTTTCCTTCCTTTTGGTTTTTCTTTCTCTGTCCTCCTTTCCAGATTCTAGCCTACACAGAAGGTCTTCATGGAAAATGGCTGTTCACAGAGATCCGTGCTGTCTTTTCCAGACGCTACCTACTTCAAAATACTGCTCTGGAAATCTTCATGGCCAACAGAAGTAAGACAGCACCCACAATAACTTATGTGTAACTGTTTGATCTCAGCATTGAAACCCTGAGGGATATATTTAGAAATATAAAAAAACTCTGTTTAGTGGCTTGAATTCATGACAGATATGAAGAATGAATGAAGAATATGAAAATGATCCATAGTAAAACCTGTTTCCTCTGTGCCTCTCTACAGCTGCAGTCATGTTCAACTTCCCAGATGCTGCCACCGTGAAGAAGGTGGTGCACAGTCTTCCTCGTGTTGGGGTGGGCACGAACTTTGGCCTCCCCCAGACCAGGTGAGACACACAGACATGGACCATCCCTCTTCTTTTGCGGTGTGATATTGGAGTAGAGAACATGAACGTTTTAAATTGATTTCAAAACTCACAGCAGACAGTTTTTCCCTCCCTTCCTCCCCGTCCCATGCACACACGGGTCGGTCTCTGTGTCGATCCCTCCCGTTCTCTCCTCACCTACATAATTGCCTCCCAAACATAATTGGCTTCACACAAACATAGTTCAGTTCATTTATTTATTTCCATCAGTGTGAAGCAAATAGTTGCTTGTAGGCCTGCAGGGCTCAACCCCCCCTCTCCCTCAACCCTGCCCGATTATATCTGCTCTGCATCAGGGCAGCGCAAAAGCTGAGACCAAGCCGAAGCTTTAAAGTTACATTTGAAGATTGTAAATATCACTTCAAAGATTAGAGCGATAATTTAGAGACATGGCAAAATATAACTCTGTGTATAATCGAGGGATTTGTTTCAGTTTCATCCTTCATGTTGTGAAATGTTTGTCAGCATTTATCAATTAGTGTGTTTGCCATGGGAAGATTCAGGGTCAAGGAGAAATTTAAGAAACACAATAATTCCATGATAATGACTCAGTGAGAATGTAGTTGAGTGTGTGTGTGTTGTGTGTCTACAACGCAATGGGCTCATTAATCAAGCTAGTTTGCAGGCCAGGGACACCTTGCCTGTTTGACCTCAGGACAGCTGTACAGGCCAGCTCAGTACACACACACACACACACACACACACACACACACACACACACACACACACACACACACACACACACACACACTCTTCCACAGCTACCACAGCATAAATTGATAACATATCATAACATGTACTCAATCACATTTCACACCACTTGATGTAATTCTTCTCCTTAAAATATATTTGACAGTTTGACATATTTCTCTCCTCTGAATGTTTGTATTTAGTTGTGATGTAATCTACATAAGATAGAAAGAGCTACGTTTACGCACTTCATTGTTTAGTGATAATACAGAGTTAAAACGTAGTAAATAAATACAAAGTGTGTCTTGTGGTACGCTCGTGTTTGGAAAGTCGTATTCTCACCTTTGAGAGACCTAATGACTATAATCTCACACCCTGACAGTGATTAATTCCATCATTTTCTTTTGTTTTAATTGGATTGGGGGTCATTTGTTTTTGTCCTATAACATACATCATGTAAGGGGCCTTGTATGTGTGTGCGCACGTGCACAAATAAATGTGTGTTCGACCCAATTTATTGCATATTTATCTTCTTAATTAGCAAACGTGTAACTTTAATAGATTTTTCATTGAATGACATTTGTATCGCTGAAGTCTAATAAAGCTTTTTTACATTCTAAGCTCTGCTCTAGTGATGTTGAGACAGATTTGTTCTCTGTTCGAAAAACTCACCAGTGCAGGACTTGAATCACTAGCATTTTTTTAATACCAGTCACTCTCTGTTGTAGGCGAATCTCCCTGGCTACACCAAAGCAGCTTTTCAAAGCGTCCAACATGACCCAGCGCTGGCAACGCCGGGAGATCTCCAACTTCGAGTACCTCATCTTTCTCAACACCATCTCTGGTGAGCACACTACCCACCACCTCTGTGTTGTTCATGCAATCTGTGGCACAAACCTTTTTATAGATGAAAATTCACACAAACACAAAAGTAGCAGAGAATATTTGAAACCTTCTCATATTTCATTTTCTCTCCTTCCACCAGGACGCACCTTTAATGACTTAAACCAGTACCCGGTCTTCCCATGGGTTATCACCAACTATGACTCAGAAGAACTTGACCTCACTCTGCCCAGCAACTTCAGAGATCTGTCTAAGGTAATGCACTTGTGGCAAATCCTCCCTTCGTCCTTTAGGAGCCTATTTTTTTACTAATTGCAACGAGAGAGGAGGAGGACAGTTAAGATGCATGAAACATATGGATGTGTGGTTTGCACCTAAAGCCCATTTAGTTGCCGTGTAATTGCCATTGATCTTTGTTTAGTGATCCGGCTCCTCGGTCTCTCGTGGATGATTGCTATCTTTACACAGGTGTAGCAATGTCCTACTCATTCAACCACTTATGCATTTAAGTAGAGGATTAAACGTTACTGTAAAGTTTTTACATAGATGTTTTTTAGGTATCTTTAACTATTGATCTGTATATTGTTGACGTCATCCCCAATATCTTATTGTATCTGAATCCAAGTGTTGATTTGGTTTAGTTAATCTTGCCCTGCTGCATTTGAGACTCATTTTAAGCTGCTCATGTTCTCACATTTTCTATTTTAGCTATTATTTTCTGTCCACAAAATTCATAATTCATAATTCTTTCAAGTTTGACCTTCTGCAACACCCCAGGAAGTGAAGTAATACTCCCTGGTAGCTCCAGGCTTCAAGTGATTGAGCATAAAACAATGAAACCTGCCAGAAGATGCTCCCTGGCAGATAAATACACACACTCACACTGCTGAAATTGCTTAAAATGACTCTCCCCCATATTATATGTAGACATCCAATTATTTACTTGCATGGACTCCCTCCCTTACACAAGGAGAGAAAAAGCTGAAGCCAGCTCCCCTAGTTGGACTGCAGATCAGTTGTGCGTAATGGTGTCCAGTGGTGGGAGGACAGAGGATTAGTTTTAGAGTGAGATGATTGAGCGACTGTCTGGCTGCTGGAACCAAAATGACTGAATAAATCAGCCGGGGCAACAAAAAGGCATGTGTTAATGGACAGGGGATATGTCGGAGGAAATGCATTTCAGAGTTACACTTGAGGGCATTTGTTCAGGTCTCGGGGGCGTCCACGCTCATGCAGGGCGAGGGAGAGGTGGAGGTACTCATCTAGTGATGGGACAGGAAACAGATTACAGTGAGGATGTATTCTGACCAAAAATAGAATTGGATTGATAAATGTAAAGAGCTGTGTTGATCTGGGTGTGTTGGCACTTGTTCCTATAAGATGATGAAATAAGGACCCTTCACATTTAGTTTGTTTTAAGATCAGATTAGATTTGATTAGATCATTTTATTTTGAATACAAGAAAATAAATAAAAAGCTAAAAAAACATACACAACCCTATACCGTATATATATAAGCTGATATTCATATACACACACAGATAAATAAATAACATTCCGATCTTGATCCAATCTTCCAAAATGAATCTAATTATAATAAAAATAAAATTGTAAATTTTTCAGTTTTAAAACACTGTCAGATAAAAATACAATTTAGAAATTTCAATCCTGTGTTGAGGATTACATGTAGAAGTTAGGCTTTATACCAAAAGTCTACACAGTAGTGTGTCTTGCTCACATACTGTTTCACTTGAAAGTACTTAATCTTAAGTAGATACAAATCTTTACTGTGATTTTAACTTTTATTGGGTAACAGAAAACTTGAAATTGTTGTATGATCAGACCTTTAAATATTCATTCAGATCAATTAAACCATAGAAAAGGTAGAAACATGTTATCTGTACTATAAACCAATTCAACTCTATGGCCCTGTACAAATAAAATGACTGTTACACACAAGCACACGTGAACCATCCACTCACAGGTCCATGCTTTCACACTGCTGTCATACAGATTCAAACAGCCCAGCAGTCAACACCTTGTCCCTGAGGTTCGCCCAGGTCCTGCTTTCACTTTCGATCTGCTCCTCTGTGTCTCTATCCTGTGTTTTTATAGCTTCCCCCACGGTATGAGGCCGCATAATTTCTCTGTTTATCTGGCTTCATGTTGCCCAGTAGGCTGAAGTGTGACAGTTGTGCTTGCCCCACCAACACACGCACAGACCCACACAAACATGCGGCCCTCCCTCAGTTTCTCAGCTCGTGTCTGCCTCCTGCTCTTCTCCTTTGCACTGCCTCAGAGTTTGGACAGCTCAGCCGCTGTGCTCGGTCAAGCCTCGCAGCCCCGGGGACTAACGGGATGAAGGGTGAGATGGGTAAAGGGGGAGAAACCGAAAGACAATCAGAGAGCAAAAGAAAGAGGAGGAGACTGTGTAAGAGAAGAAGAACAACATCATTTGATGTCCTTGTTCTTCTTTCTCCTCAGAGAGAGAGAGGAGGGAGGGAGGAGGCAAATCTTTATTATATCTGTTTTATTCATGTTGTTGACACGTGTGTGAAATCAGTGTATGACCACTGGACCGTGGCAGACTGCAGTGTCTGGAAAAGGGCAAGCAATGCTGTGCAGCCCACCAAATCAACCCCCAGCCCCCCACTTCTCCACTCGCCATCATTTGTATTCCGTGTTTCTTTTTCTGAATCCTAATGTTTTCTGACCTTCACAGTAAGTTCAGGAGCTTCACACGTGTCTGCATCATTCAACACCTTTGCTAGGTTTCTATTTATTGTTTTGCTTCTCTTTCCCACTGTTTGTCTCTCACTCTGTCTCTCTTTCTCACCCTCCACATATCTCCGGTCCCCCTCTTATGTCACATTGGTGGTTGTCTCTTATAGAAACAGGTCATCTGAGAAGCCTCCAGTGACATTGAGAAGCCAAATTGCCATGAACGTGTGTGTGCGTGCGTGTGTGTCACACACTGTCATCATCCCCAGAACAACAGAGGCCACACAGAATTTATGTTCCCTGCTGCCAGAGCCATTCTGACCCCGGGGACTTTCTTATCATAAACTCTAACCTCAACCTGACATCAAACGCTGACCCCCGAGATAACATTGTAGTCACGATAAGCACACACTAGAACCGACTGCAAGTGTTGTGTTTCTCTGCTGTTTTTTAATATTACCATTCCACCCACTCGTACACCTCAACTGTGAACTGATTTACCCACAAACAAACATGCACTTTTCCTATTCTAATTAATTTGTAATTTGTGTCCCTCAGTTCAACTCGAGGTAAAAGCATCTTCATTCCTTTGTTGCACAGCTTTTAATGAAGCACAGCAAGCAATTAAAAGAATTGTTAACCTTCTAACTATAGATTAGGCTGTCTGCATTCACATGGCGACAGAAATAGTGAGGATTTATTGAGCTTTCCTTGTACCTTTGTGCTATAACCTACTACTCACAGCCAGATCAGCTAATGGTGTATTGATTTCACCATACGCGCCCCATATGTTTATCCCCCAGGCCCTCCACACTATTTTCACTGTTTAAATAGGACATTATACATAAACACTCCTTTCAAAAGGCTCTTTTGATTTATGAGTCAAAGCCCTGGTGATGCTCAAATTGTTGGTAAGCTATTATACTTCATCACCGGTGACCCATTATTGTTTTAAAAGCAAAGTAGCACTGGGTAATGTTCTTATTATAGCTCTCAGGAAAGTCCATTTAGCTCCTGAAGGTAGTGTTTTTGTCTGGGTGTGTGTACCCAGAGGGAAAATGTATATTTTTTAATATTTGTGTTCTTACTGAGGGTCATGTGGAGAGAACCAAGTTAAAACGTATTGAAAAAAATTCACTACAAGTGATATTTAAAGTTGTTGACACACACATGGTCCATCATCTCAATTATCAGTGCAAAGTCTTTCTAATACATTTTTGGGCTCTGAATTTAACGTTGTAGTAAAGTCACTTAATTCTTTTGGTTGTCTGATTAAAATCAGTTGATATTTGCCTTTCACAAACATATATTATCATATTTTAAGTTTGCTTTTTACAAAAAAAATGTATTGAATTGTTTCAAGTTCTATAAATTTGGTTATATTTATATTTTCCTTTTATTCATAGTCTTTTATAGTTTAAGGTGAAACTGTAAAATATCAAACTTTATCTGTATTTCTTTATTACAGGGCTTTAATAAGGGGTTAATATGGACATCTTGACAATTTCTTTTAATATCTACAAATGACTATGTATTAAATATATCTTTTTTACTCCTTTCCTAATTTCGGTATCAGTATTGCACTACAAAAAATCCATATCAGTCTTTAGTGATGAAATACTCCTCTTTTAGTTGTGTGCATGCAGTATGTGCTTTGTTGCAGAAGTATTGTTTAGTTTTAACTATAAAGCTGATCACAATTAGTCACAAAATGTATTGATTTGTTTAGAAAGATACGGTTTTCCTACAACCTATATTACCTGCGTATAGTTTTAGTCACTCGAATTATTCGTGTGATGTTTTTTCCTCCAGTAGCTTTAAATTGGCTAAGTAACACCATCTTTACTTCTACTATAGAAGAAGAACAGAACAGGACTAATCCGAGATGAATCTCTTTCATGTTTACCTCTTCAAAGTAGCAGCACACTTTGTTTCTGCGGCTCACTCTCTAGTCTAATTAAAACCACAAGATTGGTTCATTTATCTGAGAGCTCATCAGAGCGCTATTCTTCGGCGCAACATATTAGGCCAATCTCTTGTGGGGCAGCAGCAGGTGTTCCATCAACACGCTGCCAGGCGCTCGGCTCTGATGTACGGCGCCGTCACAGCCGCTCCGTTGTAGCTACTGTAAGCTGAGCGTGCTAGCCTCAGTGTAATTTACAGCGGTAAACAATGCCGCGCTCACGCAAACCAACAGCTCCCACATGCACTCGCACACAATTCTCTCTCTCTCTCTGTCACTGTGGCACTTTCAGTCTTTTTTTTATTTTATATGCCTCCTCTCCCTTTTCTTTTTTTAATGAGCCGACTGTTATTAGGGCTATAAATCAGACAAATGGGTGTGATGTATAATTCACTGTGTGTACTCACCCACCCCCAGTGGCCCTGCGGAAGCCCACAGTGTATCACTGTCAGCACAGAGCTGCACAGTGTTGTGGCACAAGCCATTTCGCTTTGTAAATCTGCTCACGCTCAGAACAACTATTTACAATATATCATACAATATGCACACAATAATCAGTGAAAGCAACCGATTTAGCACAAAGCTACACACAAATACATGCACACAAGCATGTTCCATAACGCCCACATAAAACAGTAGCCATATCACAGATCAATATCTCAGCCTGACCCTGGACGAGTCTTGTTGTGACAGGCACCCAATGATATGAGAGAGATCCAATTGATCCACGTCCGACTACACCCTCATCCTCAAAAGGCCATCATTCCATTACCATTGATCTGCTCTCTGAGTGTGTGTTTGAGGGAGATGAAGGGGGGTTTGAGCGAATGAGGCACGGCCAACAGAAGACTAATAAAAATTGAACCAGCCTGAAAGTGATTTCTATAAATGAGTATTTAAATAATAGCCGGGCAGCACAGGGTTATTGGTTTTCGGAGAGCGATGGAAAATTAATGCAACTTAACCTTTTTTTCTAGGCTACAAATAGAGCTGGTGACCAGTATATTAGTTACAGATTAATAAAAGTAGAAATCAAAGGAATCCACGGGCCCTGCTATTGATATTCCTGGTGGGCACTCTTTCATTGGAGCACATTAGTTCTCTCTGACAGATTACAGCTGCAGGGGCTCTGTTTCACAGCCTCTAAAAAGCACTCTGTGGGAAAGGATTGATCTCTGTCTGAAGGGAAACATCATCTAATATTCATTTGAGATTGCACAAAGGTTACTAGCTTCATTTTGCCTTGCTGCTGTTAATGCTGCTAAGAGTGGTCCTTGAATATATTCACAATGAAAGTCATTGCTGCCTCCTCTGCTATCACAACAGTCTTTGTCTCTGCAGCTATTATAGAGAAATCTCTTATCTCATGTTTCTCGCTTATTATTATTATTACATGTTTGAAAATGTGTTTTCCACAGCCCATCGGTGCACTGAATCCCAAGAGGGCGGCATTCTTCTCAGACAGATATGAATCCTGGGAGGATGATCAGGTTCCAAAGTTCCACTACGGCACCCACTACTCCACCTCCAGCTTCACCATGATGTGGCTGCTACGTATCGTAAGTACAATGCTTATAAATAAATATACTTTAAAATGAGCAGTAATACATCTCAAATTCCTTTTGCACACGTCTCTTCAACTAAAATAATACAGCTCATTCACTGGATTTTCAAAGGCCTCACTTCTCACCTTCACTTTTTCAAATATACATTTTTTATTTCTTTGGAGATTCATATTATTCCTTGAAACAAATGTATTTGTATTAAATTATGAGCGTATGTATGCAAAATCGTGCATCCCATGCATATATTTTTCCTAATTTATTGTGCATATAATTTATAACACTCTGTCGTTACCTTGGCAACCAAAACAATGCAATTAAATATATGCCATGAAAAAAAGTTCCTCTTTTTTTTTTTTTTTTCTTCTAAGAATAACCAGTATTAGATGTGATTTGATCTGAGGAGCATATTCAGTGTACGTTGCGCAGCGGAGAGCTCTCTTTCGGTACCTTTGTTGAATGGATGCCATCAATCTTCCCATACTGCACTCAGGGGAGAGGGAGGTTACTAAGTTTCTCCAATGTGCAGTTTTCTGCTGTTATTGTCCCAGTAGCTCACTGTCTCAGTGACTCCCAGCAGAGTTACCTCATTGATCCCCGCACATCATTAGAGGGCTTATTCTAAAGCCACTTTACCAGAAACCCCCTCGCTTACAACTCTCCCTAAAAGATCAAACTTCACGTCAGAGAGTAACTGAAAACTGCAGTTACTGTAAACTATCTGCGTTTGTTACAGCGCACCTAATTCTGTTGGGTTGTTTTAAATGCACAATGAGATACATCGCATTTAACATCCTGCACATTTTTTTTAACTGCAAATGAGCCTTTACATCATTTCAGGCTGAACTTAATTAGCTAGAAGTCTGTAGCTGTGGCCCAGGATATTGTGTCCGTGTCACTTGTGGGCTATTACGTCACAGCGACAGCTATTGATCTGTTCTAACAAGATTAGACATGATTAGAAATGCATCAGTAGCACGAGTGTATTGGCTTTAGTAGCTCACTGGGATTATTGTTACTTCACTTATTCATTTTTGGATTCCAGTTCGTAAGAAGGTAACCAAAAGGTTCAATTTGCTGAGTGTTTTATCGAACAGGGACGAACAGAGTTTTTTTTTATTGTATGCTTTTATTGCACAGCAAGGGATTCTGTTTTATCAATCAGGTGTCGCCTGTTACAGCAGCACTGTTCCGAATTCGGATTCAGAATTTTTGTTTTTGCTTTTCATCAGGAACCCTTCACCACGTTCTTCCTCAACTTCCAAGGAGGAAAGTTTGACCATGCTGATCGCACCTTCTCCTCTGTGTTGCGGGCCTGGAGGAACTGCCAGAGAGACACATCTGACGTTAAGGTAATCCACACACATGAGGTGAAAATCCTTTACAAAACATTTGGCGTCTTTCCTTTTAAGGTGGCTGAAAAGTTAAATCCTCATCCAGCATCTTTAGAGACAAAGAAGAAATGCTTTCAAAAGAGTAATGTTCAGTCACTACCAATCATTGTCCCTTTGCAATGAAAGCTTCCTGGTCTTCTGATCAAAGCATTAAACTAATCCTCATCTGTCCCAGCCGTCTGTCTCCGATTCAGCCAACTATAACCTGGACTTGAATCCCTGCCCATCGGGCCCCCAAACTCTTAGCTGTTGGAGTTGTTGGATCTGCCCTGCAACAGTACAGGTCATTCTCATACTGAGGGCCTTCGAACCCCCAGTGCACACTTTAACTGCTCTCTTAAAACATTTACGACTACAGTCAGACATTCTCTGTCAAAGCCGGGTCTTGCTTGGTCTCCTGGCACTGGGTCACTGGATTGGGGGAACAGTGGTGGTGGTGTTGGGGGGTTTTGACGCTTGATTGCGTTTACCACCCCCCTCACATCCCGCCGATAAAACATGTGGATCGTGTTACTGCGTAGCTGGCCAATGCTTGATTACGAAAGCCCAACAAGAGCCCTCGTTTGCTCTCTCAGTCTAGACCTGTCAATGTGGATCAAACTGTGAGAGCTCAACTCCAGATCAAAACAAAGGGGAAATCTGGACCACATCACTTTGTTTCCATGTTCAGTTTGAATTTTTAACATATTTTGAATGAAGGTTCGTCGACTTCATCCACTCGAACGCACACATTCATTTTGTTGCAAAAGAGGAATTAGAGACTAGATGTATCAATTTAGTATGCTAAGTACTCCATTTAGCTTTAGCACCAGAGTCATTGATAGCAACTCTGTCCCTGCCAGAGGGCGAAAAGCCCCAGTGTTTTCATTCCCTGCTGCTAAAGAAGAGGCGATAATAGCTTACAACACCCAGATTCAATGTGTCTCTAGCCTGGGTGACGCTAGCGTGACCTCCATTCCCCAATCCCCTGACCCCCGGCCTCAGCCCAAAGGCATCAGAGGGGGGAAGAGGAGAGAGGAGGGTTTAGAGGTAGCAACAGTGGAAGTGTAGCAGAGGAGCCTAGGGGCCAGAGCCCCTTCCAGTGACCCATGACAGGACAGGATTGGGGATCAGAGGGGCTGGCCTCTGACCAGGCCAGTGCAAAGGGGCCACTGCACATAATGGTCTATGCAAGGCAGGCTTGAGTGTTGGGGAGCAAAGCCCTCAAGATTTTGTTGGTTGTGTGTGTGTGTGTGTGTGCATTTGTGTGTGTGTGTGTGTTTGCGTGTGCGTGTGTGTGTGCATGCATCCTTCCACCTTCTGGTCAAATTTACAGCAGGCAGAAGCAAGCGATCCTGGGTGAGCTGGAGGCCTCGTTAAGAGTTTGACCTTTAGTTTCAGGTCAGGTTTTGTGGAGTGAAGAGATTTAAAAACTGAGGAAGTGCTGTGTTGTTTTAAACTAGTGTGTTTGCTTGCTCATTTGATTGGATGTTGTCACCCCATTGAAGAAAGGAGAATGTCTTGTGCAGCTAATCTGTAAAGTTTGTGTGTTTTATACGACTGCGTAAAACCTGCTCCTCATGCTTGAGCGTAGGGGGTTACATGCTGTCAGCAGTGCTGATGGCCTGAGAGACGACGGCACGTCACCCTAATGTCGACAGCGGTCTGCCTATCTCTGCTGTCACACTGTCACCATGTTTGAATGTCTCTGTCCTTCTCGAGTCAACACTTGTAGTTACACACTTGGTTCAGAAGACGAAAGGGCTGGTATCAACTCTCAGTCAGAGATAACTGTATAGTTTAATAACTCCACCCTGACTCCTTTAACAGACACACACACACAAAGTAATCTGCTTTATTCAGGGATAGTTCTTCCCCTTTTTCTTTCACGGTGTGTTTGGGCTCATTATTTTTAGTGCCCGACCTATATGGATTTTTGGGGGCTAATGCTAATACTGATATTAAGGAGGAAAAAAATCACGATACCAATGTATTGGCCTCTATATCAATTAAAAAAATTAGGAGTGATTCCTGAGACGTCATTGTTGAACTCAATTTATTTTCAAGAAATTTAAGCTTGATATTTTTCAATTTAACCATAGACTTTATAATAATTGATTGTGAAGAAGAAGAAAAAACATACAATCAAATATGTAAAAATATAACTTGAAAATAACAAAGGAAACAAACCTTTTTCTTTTACAGAAGATGTTAACATAGATGTACATCCTAATGTCAGAACTCTGAACTGTTGCAAATGGCCTCGCTGTTTAGGACGTGTTGAGTAGTATCACTTTATGTTGAATTATGTCTCAATGTTGTTTACATGCAGGAGCTGATCCCAGAGTTCTACTACCTCCCCGAGATGTTTGTCAATTCTAACCAATACAACCTGGGGGTGATGGAAGACGGCAGCGTGGTCTCTGACGTGGAGCTGCCGCCCTGGGCCAAGAGTCCAGAGGAGTTTGTTCGAATCAATCGCCTGGTAAGACAAAATACACAGTAATATATGTACTATATATAATATGTGTTGTGCAATGGGCAAGTGGATCACCAAGGTTTAAGCCACTAAACATCCTTGCTGAGATGTCCTTGAGCAAAACATTGAATCTTAGATCAAGCAATACCACAGCACACTCAATTATGATGCACATACATTACAAAAAAATGTAGTATCTACAAATTTTACACAAGTTACATATTTTTATACACACATGTGCGTTTCTGTGTCTGACTTTTATATCGCAGAACACAGGCCGATTGAAGTCCTGTCAGAGGTTTCTGCTTCTCCTTATCTTAGCTGGAAATACTAATTCAGTGAGACAGTGTTATTTCCTGACCGTCTCACAGTTCTTCCTGTTACCTGAGCCTCCCACTTCTCCCGACATGCCTCAGCCTCTCAGGTTGCTGCTTTGCCCGAGTGATCCAACGTCACCTTCTACCCTTTTCTCCCTCTCCACCTCAACATCTCTCCGTCTCTGCTCCTGCTCTGTCTGCAACATGCATCTGCTGAGTGCGTGTGTGTGAGCGCTCTGGCAAATGTGTTTGTGTGAAGAGAAGAGATGCAGGATCCTCTTTCTGACTTCCACTTCCTGCCCGCTCAAGCCATAGCAGGAATATTCTGTGTATATGCATGTCGGATGTTGTCAGAGTTGCCGTCATGTTTTCATTGTAGATGTTCTCTCCTCTTACAAACACACACACATGCACGTGGTGCACACACGCCTTGGAAAGTGAGGTAACCATTTGGATCAGATTACTTTGCTTTGTGCTAGAAGTTAAAAAAAAAAAAGATTTGCTGTTTCTCTTGTGGCTTGCTATGGGCATTTGTAGTCATCTTTTGTTTGACTGAGACTCGTCTTGTGAATAAAAATATCTTCATAAGGGATCTGTTTAGATAAACGTGGCAAAACTAAGCAAGAAAAGTTTTTAAAAAACAAATTAAAATCAATCCACAGATTTAAATGCAATACAAAATATATTTCTTTAAATGATTCGTCCCTGTTTTGATTTTTTTTTTTCTGGTGAAAGCGGGCATTATGTTGTGTGATGTGTGCCCACAGTAGTAATGGGTGCTGATGAGGTTGGCTGTGCTCTGTGACCTGTGTAGTCTTGTGGTGGGCTCTGTTAACCAGCCTGCTGATATGACCAGGCCCCTATCATTAATCACACACTTCCCTCTCTTCGGCTGTCAGCATGGTCTGGGCCAAGGTGGATGTACTGGGGAAAGCTGTCTGTGGTGGTGGTGGTGGTGGTGCAGTGCCCTACAGTCAGTGCACCAAAGCCCTTTGTTTATGATGTTGAATTTGGAAGCACAGTCTAGTAAGAGTGGTCTAGTGCTGAAACAATTGGCATCTCATTAATTAAATGTAAACATGTATTTCAAATGTGCGGATCATCAGATTTTAACTGATAACAATGATGATCTTTAGTTGGTTTACTCACCTTTAGAATAGTTAGTTAGGGTGATATTTTTGTATGGTCTAAAAATCTGTCAAAAGTCTTACACTGGGGAAACCAGCTTGTTTAAATATGTAGATCAATACTGCACAGGCAATTTGGGTCGTTCCAAAAGGTCTATACACATGCACAGCTCTCTGCTAGTTGCTGTATTCAAGCTGATAAAATTCCAGCCTGCGGTTTCTGTCTCCACTGTGTGCAAATTGAGATATTGATCCAGCGTGTAGCTGAGCTCAGCGGGCAGGTATAGCTGCACAGCAACATAACAAGCTCAGCTGAACGGAAGCTTTTCTGAGGTTTCAAACAATAACAACATGAATATCTGCTTCATACCCACATGGACGCACACTTAACGTTTCAGCTTTGCATATCCACAATCTCGATCCCCTCAGGTAATATTAGATCGTAATGATAATGATGCTCGGAAGTTGTTGGGGTCAATAGCAAATGGTGATCACACATGAAGAATTAATGTTTATATAATGTTTATTTATTAAGCAAAACTAACTCTTAACCATTGACCACCGATTTATATATTATATATAATTAGAATTTGTCCTTTACCTGTTAAGCTCAGTCGAATTGCTGATTAGAGTAAAGTAGACTGTAGTTGCACTCGTCTAGTGTGTCTTACAGTACTGAAGATCATACACAGACAGGATGGGAGAGACGGGGTAAAGGAGGGTGGACAGGAAGAATAAAGGAGAGAATGGGCCGAGGACAAGGTAGAGGGAGGGATGTGTGGGTGGACAGGTCTCTGGTCATGACAGATCGCTGGCATTAGAGGGTGTCAGCTGGCAACTGTGGTACTGTTGGGAGAGAGATGAGCATGGCGGCGAGGAGAGAGGAAGAGTGAAGGAGTTAATGGGCTGCTTGGCTCTCTTTAGCTTGTCTGCTGCTAATGGCCTCGCAACACACGGATAGACAGCAGGAGAGAACACGCAAACACGCGCAGATGCACACATGCTACAAACACACACAAGCCTGCTGTCTGCACTCTGGTTATGAGCCCTAGATGATTAACAGCTAATTAGGCCTCAATCTGGAAAGGCCATTAAAAGCCTCTCACGGTAAAGGATTGTGCTGCTGTGCAAAACGGCAGCTTGTTTTTTTGTTGGGAGAGAGTTGCATGGTGGGTAGTTGGTGGAAATAAACATTACATCAAACCATAGTCTGGTTTATGTTGCTCTGCTGCTGGAAGTGTCATTGTTCATCACTAATGTTTAGCAGAAAGTGTGTTGCTTGGCAACCGATTAAGTATGTCAAATATGTGCCTACACCGATTGTTGTTTAACCTCTGGCTAAATGTGCAGCACTGGAGGCTGAAAGACTAAAGTTTAAGAGCTGCTGAGGAATGGTTTGTATTTTACAGACTAGTTGGAGAGCCAGCACCTCAGCACCTTAAGCCAAGCATGCACCTTTACTCCACTGAAGTGCCTACAGTACACTTAAATTCTTGCTTGTAAAGGCACACTCCCTTTTCCTTGGTCCATCTCACACACACACACACACACACACACACACACACACACACACACACACACACTGACACACTGGGGTCTTGAGGCGGCATGCCACAGAGATCAGGGGCAGCATGTTGTTTTTACCAGGAGGTCACAGGAGAGGTTAAGAACTTGATCCCTCCTCCACCAGATAACTACACGTCTCTGGGCACTGTCAGCCTCTCTGACATTCCACTATATATGACCACATCTCACTTCTCCGCTCCACTAACCCTTTGCACAGGAACAGGTGATCGTGTGCGTCTCTGTATTTGTATCATCATCGACATCAGTGCTTACCTGTGCCTCCATGATGTCGAGGCTTCAGTGCAGATAATAAACTGGTGCAGCCTAACCCACAGCCAGATGCAGCACTGACAGCCAATAATAAAAAACAAACACAAATAAATCTAATATTTTAGTTTAATCAAAATATAACAACAAAAATATATATTTCATATGATTATAAGATGCTCCTGATCATGATCAATAAACTGTTGCATCATGTTAGCCGGTTAGATCAAGCTTTAAAATAGATTTTCCACATCTGTTCTGTGGAAATGGTTATGTTTATATTCCTAGCAATGACTATGACCTTATTCAAAATAAGACATTACTCCAATTATGATGTTTACATGAGTTACAAATAGAATATCCCATTCATATTCCTGTGACATGTCACAGAGCATAGTCCAATTATGACTCGTCTTCTCTCTAACTTTGCAAAAGCTTTAACTCCTCGTTAGACTCCATTTTAAACTTTGTTCCCAGCGAGGTGGGCTGCAGTCACCATCTGTTCGAGCTCTTCAGGCCTCGTTTGCTGCTCCAAGTTCACGTTTGGTTTCTTTCAGTCATCTGTGCTCTTGTAGTCCTGCTGACAGACCTGCAAACCACACACATGGGACAGACAGGGCAGCACATTACTTTCAGCCTTTTCCTCTGTATAAAACATCTACTCACTCAAAGCAGTGACAGAGACATCAGCTCAACTGCCCTCACAGAAGGAGTGGGAGACTCCTCTCGTAGACTGGGCCGACCGAACTGAGTGATGGGTCAGAAGCTGATACTGAGGAGGTTGAACGCAGGTCACTGCCATATGTGGTGAAGCTTCGGTGTAAGTAAGCAAGACATCTCTACTAAATGGACGTTAGTCAGCAAAATTATCTGTATGATTCATCAGCTAACCCTTAAAAACATTTAGCTACCCAGTGTATTATCACAGAATAGACTGGTGGTGAGGGTAAAAATGATGTTACTGCAGAAATGGATAAAGAGATATCATGTAAGCTTAAGCCAAAACTCTGCCATTTGTCAAGTGTTTGGCATTGTTTTTTTTTTCATTAAAAATATGTAGAAGTTTTTTGATATATTTATTTTTATTATTTAACGACTTGACAGAAATAATGTGAAGTATTTTCAATTATTATCCTCCTGAAAATCAACGTGGAGGTGAATCCATTCCCTCTATCCCACAATTTAAATTTGTGGGATTGTTAGCAGCTAATTTTAGAGGACATGGTGTCACTGTGTGCACAGCACATGACTGGTGAGGGAGGTTAAAAGCCGGTTAGACTCAGATAAAGAGTTGGCAGACCAAACTAGCAAGCATAGTGATTTTGGACTTAACTTTAACAGGCAGCCAAACAAGGCAAATGCAACATTGATCTGTTCTGTTGAAAGGCAGCAGGGTTCAACTGTTGGCGATACTTTTGTGGTTTTTGTGGTGTAGCTGATTTTACTCTTATACCCTCTAGTGGTTACGAATGATCAGCTGCAGCTTTAATTAGAACTGAAGTGTTTTCTGAATTGAAGTTTTTCTGCACTATGATGGTGATGTATTTTCAGGGAGCCTCACATTTGCTCTTACAGCTGTTGTCATAATCACCAAAGTGACGTTAATCCTGCAGAGGCAAACATCTGCGTGGCTGCTCAGCGCTAACAGACAACTGTCATAATAATATGAGCCGAATCACCTTTACCCCCCCCAAACTCATATACTCACACTATCAGCTCCTTTTGAAAGTCTTTCTCTGACGTTTGTCACTTTCATATGCTGACAGCTCTTCACACTTACAAACTATGTCATCATGGCAGACACGTCCGTTGTCGTACTGTGAGTATGATCACGTGAGTGTAGGGATGTGTTTAGAATGCTACTTTTGTCATGTACTGTGGGGCCAATGTTCAAAAACAGAGTGTGTCATCGTGCAGAATTGTCCAGGGGCTCTGTTTGTGAAATGTGTCAGAGAGCAGGGTACAGAAGATGAAAGCGTGCCCCACATTTTTTCCCATAAGACGCATAGCCAGACATGATAGCTCCCCAGCTCAGACCACCAGCTACACAAAGTCAAAGATCATCACTGTTTACATTCACCTCTCATCCACACCGCACTCTCTGATCAGACGCCCGTGGGACGCACATAATACCGTTCCCACCAGCCTCCACATCTTATTCTCACAGGAACCCCACAGGAATTCATGTGTGAGCTGAGGTAAACCACTGCAAGGACCAGTCACTAACCACTAAGATACACTTACGCACTTGTGAATGACTGATTGAGTGAAAACCTTTATGTCGTCTGGCCCAGCGTGGCTTCATGTAACAGAACATGTTAGCCTAGTGCTAATCTATTCCCCTGGTGTCTCCACTGAAAGCCTTGTTGTTGGATGGGAACTAGCACGTGGAGTAAGAGGGGGTGGTTATCTGGCTAATATCAGGCAGCGCTCACTGTAGGAGTATTGTCATGCATAAGGGCAGACATGTTTACTGTGTGCTCAGTGTTTTACGAGCTGTCCCCCCTTCTTCTTTGCCTCCCCCTCTCCCTTGTCCTTCTTTCCCTCCTCTTCTTCATCCTCCTCTTCGGTGACGTAATGGAGGAGAGCAATGAGAGCCTGAGAAATGGGATGATGTACTGCTGCTGACACACTCACTCACTAATGTTGTCCTTCTCCCTTTTCCTGCACTCCTCCGTGCTCTCGTTTTGCATCTGCCAAAGTCTGCTGAGATGCTTTTTATTTTTTTTTTTGCAACAAATGCTGATTTCACACTCCTTCACTCTGTGGGAGTGTAATGTCGCTCGGTCTACCACCGCAGTCCAGACAGAAATATCTATTAGATGAATCCTAATCACTTTGTTGATTCCCTAGCTTGTGCGACCGTCTGGTATACATTTCTGTAAACTAATAACAATCCCACTTATGGTCTCATGCTCTTTACCATGTTTACATGCAAACACACTAAAGTAAGACATTTTAACACGACCAGCTAAACCTCTGCCACTGTATCACTAGGCCTAAATCTAGAGCTGCTAGTATTTATAATTCTATATATCAATAATTACTCATTTGAGCAAGACATTTGTAGAACTTTTTATTTATAAGTTATGTTGTTATGATGTAATTCTGAAATTAGATCAATTCTGATTCAATCAACACTTATATACATTAACTGATCACCATATTAGATATTATTGAGATCGATTACATATTGGTAAACTATATTGTTTTGCTTATGTCTTTGGTGCATTTGCTTTTTGAGGAGAGGATGGTTACCTTTGCCTTTTCTTCCACACACACACACACACACACACAATAACTTCTCCTTGAGAGCTGACTACACTGGAGCTGATCACTTCAGTCATTCATCCTAATCATCTCCACTCTGTTGAAAAGCCTCCACACCTTCAGACGTTCAGCCCTCCAGCCAACTCTATAATCATCTGAGACAACAATGCTCCTCTCAACAGCTACACAAACACTCTCTCATTCAGCGCGCTCCGAAGCCTCAGTCGTCCTGTGTTTAATCAGCTCTGACCTGTTGACATAGCTTTTGCTCACTTCATCCCTTTGTGAATGTGTCTTATGGCACATGTGATGTATTTGCTGGCTTGTTAGACTGTTTCAGAGAGCAGGCGGACGGATGGTTAGATTCTCTGCAGGTGCTTGTTAACAGTTGTAGATAGAATTCTAGTTTTCTTGCAGTATTTTAACTCCTTATAACCAGGTTTATTTTCCGCTGTTGCATATTGTTCTTTAATATTCTGCATCTAATTATTTTCTTCCTAAAAAGTAAAAGGGAGACTCAAGAACTACAGTATTATTGCCATATGACTTTAAGTCAGCCCCATTTGCCTCACCCAGTTATGTCTCAATCAGTATTGTTTACTCCATTGTCTGTGCCATAAATTGGACCACTTAGTGTGTTCTCGCAGGCTGCACCATACCATTTGTCTGACTAAGGCCAAATCCAGCATGACATGTTTGTTTTGGGGAGATACTTTCCCAATCACTGCTCATTCTGCTTCTTTTCGCCCCATAACATGATATTCTTGCTTTTCAAGTGGGCGAGGGATAATAAGAAAGATGGGAAGAGAGAGCGGGAGAGAGAGTTGAGGTTTGAGTTTCAGGTTCCACTTGCCAGCGAGCGCCTCCGTTGACCCATGGCCAGAACTCTCACGGTTGTGACCCATCTAATTAGTAGAGCAGGAAGGAGGGGGGGGGGCTGAAGTAACACACAGCCCATCTGGGGTTTTCACTCTGTGTGTGAATATGAGAATAAAGGAAATGGTTTGTTAGCTCCGAGGCTGCTCTACGGCTCTCATTCCTTACATCACCCATTGCTTTTTTTTTCCCTCTTCCATGTTTGGGGCCCCCCTCTCTCCTGGTTGGCTACAGGCTTCCTCTGCCTGCTTCAAAATGACAATCGGCTTCTCATTTACAGCGAGCTAATAAGCCCTTTAATCAGAGTGCTTGTCAACCTCAGGGCAAGGGACTCCGGAGGAGTTGATCTGAAAGATCAGATGACTGGAAGAAAGAGCAGGATGGAAAAAAGGAGTAGCAACAGAGTGAGAGAATAAGTAGAAAGGAAAATTAAAAGGGGCTGTTGAACTTGGAGGAAGAATAGAGAATCAGAACAAGAGGGATAATAAACTTGTATTGAGATGAGAAGGACCGAATGGCATCTGCCAAAAAAGAGATTTAATATAGTTTAATCAAATAAAATGCACAATAAGAATATGACTCAACAGAACTTGATTTAACTACTGCTCCAGCATCTAGTTCAATGTCAACATGTGACGCTGCCTCACAAGCTGAATGTGGTTTTCAGGATGTTTTGATCAGCTTGTTCTTAAACAGTCGTTTTAGTTTATACAGACCTGACAAGTGTTTGCTTTATTCATCCGTAATCGATACAAAGGAAAACAGCCTGCCGCTGACAACACTCTGCACACAACATGTGCATTCGATTACGCACCCACACCGTCAGGGACACACTCGCAGGCACGCGCACAGACACTTGCATGGCCGTTGGCATGCAAATGAGTGGATTGATTTGTTAAGTGACATTTTAACTTCCTTACAGACAGCTCTCCATAAGTCCTTAAAAGGGTTTTTTAGGGCCAGTGAGGGTTGGAGGAAAGCGTTCAGCGTCACCTCGTTAAGGCCGAAGTGAAACCCAGCTCAATCCAGACCATAAAGCTGACCGCAAAACCACAGATATTTCACTGATAGGCCCCCGTGTGCACGCCCTGCAGACCTGTAGCACAGACGGACTCAAGATCACCAAATGTTCGGTGAAAATAAAAAGTGATATTTAAAAAAAAAACACAAGCAGAGAAAGAAAGATCAGGCTGAAGATGAGACAGAGAGTCCAGATCTGACATTGTTTTCTCCTCGGGACTCAGAGTAAGCCTTCTTTAATGTCCACCAGCTGGTTAATTGCAATCACTTGGTGTCTCTGGTCTGATGTCTTAAATATGGAGAGCATGTTTTTAAACCCTCGGCCCGGAGTATATCTTTCTCTAAAGAGAAACATATTGACAGACACACAGTCAAGCTGTCAATCTCTTTGAGTGTTTTTTTTTTTTTACATCCCATTCCAGCCACAGATGTTTCAGAAAGGAAGAATTAGTGTAATCTGAAACTTTCACATTCAAAAGTCATGTTCATTGTGATACATTTTCATTAAAATCCTCACCACAGCCTGAAAAACTCGAATATTTAGCATAAATACAGAGATTTAAATGATAGGGACACGATTGTATTTATCTTCATAGGACAATATTCCAAATGATTGTTTCCATTGGAAACAAGTCACAGTGCACAACAAAGGGGAGCCCCCCCCCTCCATGCTTCCAAGGTGTACTTTATCAAATCTGTAACAATAGAAATGTGGGATTCCAGTGACTTCTACCCCCTATCAGCATTTACATAAAGGCATGCTAAATTATTCATTAATTATCAGAGAGTCCCCTGTGGTCGGGGATGACACACACACCGGCTGCTAATTGGCCCATCAATAATCCTGCCTGGTTCTCCTGAAGTGGCACCAGATCCCACCTCAGGAATCTGCTATCTGCCTCGACCTTCTGCTCGAGCGTTTCCACAGCGTGGCACCACATGAGGAGGAGACATTTCCACACCTGCTCACCTGGCACATTGCTAACGGGTTATTAGATCATGTCTCCTCACTGTACTTAACAAATAATCCTTTCCCAGTAAGTCACCTAAATTTACAGTTTCTCACTTGGAGTAAAATTTGATTTCACTGTTGATTTTTATCAACTTCTACACTCTACTAAGATTACAGCATATGTTTTCATCTGTGTTTGTTCACGTTGTGTCCCATTCTATCCTCAGTGATTTAAATGGTATATACAATGTGTTTTAAAGATAAAACCATCAATGTGAAGCTGGGTCTCTCAGTACTTTCCAACTTCTATTTCCATTCTGTGATGCACATCATCACCTGATTGTTCCCACTAAAACATACATTTTTTTGTAAAAGTTCTCAAATGTGCAGTTTCATTTAATGGAGGTACAAATTAGAGCATACCAAGGCAGTGGCCACAAGTTTGGTTTCTACTCATTCTTTCATCACGTGTCTTCCCCCAGTTCTCTCTCCCCATTTCACGCTTGCACTTCTTCTCAATAAAGGCAGAATGAAGGATAGATTTTGAAGTAGTTGGCCATTTAAGTTTTTAGCAAACAGTTCTCAAACAGGAGCAAAGTGTGCATCTATTGGCAAACATTAACATTAAAGTAGTGAGTATTTTCAGCTACAGGGTGATGCATCAGCATATTGGTGAAACTTGTGCGACAGTATGGATCACTGATATATTTTATGTAGTCAGAACTGGACCAGGGGGCGATGGAGACATCATGTGGTGCACTCCATGGTCTACATGGATTTTTTATGGATAATTAACATCTAATACAATAAAACTTCTGGTGCCACACACACACACACACACACACACACACACACACTCACTCACTCACTCACTCACTTAATCCCCCGCCAGCATGCACGTGATTTCCATAAAGGCGGGCCTCTGGAGAGGGAGCTGCAATAACATGGCTGTCTTTGTTTCCCCATGCTGATTGACAGTAGATTGCTGTGCACATTAAATGCCCATCAGGCCCAGCTTTAGTTTTAGAAACAGGGGAGCAGGGTCTGTCAAAGGTCAGTGCTATCACATAATGAACTGATCTCTCACACACACACAGAATTGGACCCCACTCTGCCCACGATTAAAGTGAGTTTGAATAAAAAGGGTCTCCCAGGTTTATAAAGTAACATCAATAAGAAAAGATCGCCTTCATACATTAACACACTGTGAACCCTGATGCCAGGTGAGATGGACTCTCCTGTTTACTGCAGACCTGGGGATCCCAACTATTATAGAATCTAACCAGATGTATATTCACATCAAGACGACAACTAGTGATGCTGTTTTTGCAAACCAGCATATTGACGAGTGACACGTACCGTCTCTGTCTCGCCAGTCCGACCCTCCCTGTTACACAGGCAGCAGTTCGGTTCTGTGTCTGCCGCCGTTGTTTGCATGAAGGTGGAACAACAAAGTGGTGAGGTGGAATAATGAGACATCATTACTGTTTCCAAAACACAAGTTAAATTTGAATAACAACTCTCAGATCTCTTAGCACAGGATAAATGTGTAACATTGGTTAACACACATTTCTGTGTTGCAATGAGCTGAGATTAGCTACAGATTAGTAATCTAACTTCCTGAGTATTAAATACTTCAAAAGAAGTCAAAGGGTATATATAAAAACATGATCAAAAAGAGTAGAAATGCAGATGCAGTACTCAAATATATAACAGCCGTGTCCACATATTCTCAGTGAATCTAAAATATTTTAAAAAGTTCTAAGTGTAATGAAAGGAACTAATCACAAAAGTCGGGAAAAACGCATTTAACCAATCTCCTGACAATGAACAGTTTTTAGTACAAATCGTTGGTAACACAATCTACTGATGGATTTCACTCAGCCATATTTAATCATGATTTTGTACGTTTCCACACATTGAACCTGGATTTAATTTTAACCCACTGATTCCCAGTCACACAGTATTTTCACTGTTACACTCTTCATCAGCTCAGATGATGGAATTTGTGACCGCATCAAAAGCTCCCTCAGTACTCGAGTTGCAGTGAAAACATCAACGTACCTCAACTGTACACAGTCTCCTCTTTATGCCCGAGCTCTCCTGCCTGATTGAAAGTTGTAATTAAGAGAATGGGCGAGCACTCGGATGCAGAATGAGCTGTCACAAAGTCACATTTAAATGAGGGATGCGCCGGGTCTCTGCAGTAAAAATTTAAATTATATAAATCGCCATTTAAGTGTAGCACAGGCTAATGTTTTGTCACAAATTAATGTGACACAAGGCAGCAATGACAATCAAGGGCTGCCTCATTCTAATTTGGTCGTGTTTAGAGGGCTTTTGTGCGCCGACAGCTTTACACAAATTAACACAATTGCCTGTTTTTATGAGGAAACCATAAATGTTTTTTCCCTCCTTTTTCCGGCTAATGAGGAAAGAAAACGACCTGTACCTCAGCGTTATGGTGATGCAGAGACGTCTGCAGAAGAGCAACACGGTGCTTTTATCCGCCCGCAACCAGCAGCCAAAGGAACAAAGGCAGAGGCTGAAATGGCTCCCTGATGAACTGCAAGAGTTCTCTAATGTTTCAATGCTCCCACATGATCGGATCGGGATTTACTTTGCTTCTGCTCGTTACAGAAATCATTGGCAGGTTCTGTCGCAGGAACAATTAGCAGGAACTTCTGCTTTCTCCGAGGGATTCATCTTTGAGAGGAATTAGCGATAACTGCTCTTCAGTAATGGTTTTAGGAATATGTGTGGGGAGTAGCATTTGGTGGTAAGAGTATGGTGTGTAAATGTTGTGCATCTGTTGACATTATTACTCTTAATCCTCCGTCCTCTCATCCATTAACAGGCTCTGGAGAGTGAGTTCGTGTCCTGCCAGCTCCACCAGTGGATCGATCTGATCTTCGGCTACAAGCAGCAGGGCCCTGAAGCCACCAGAGCCCTGAATGTTTTCTACTATCTGACCTATGAGGGCACAGTCAACCTCAACTCCTTCAGTGACCCCGTGCTCAGAGAGGTGAGGCCGCAGCGTTGCACAATACATGTATTTACTCACAAATATTTAAATACGCATTTATGCACCGCACAGCCAATTTAACTCCCTTGGCGTATCATGCTGAGTAAGGGGAAAATACCGTATCACGGTAAGTACACTTGAGTGCGAGCGCTCTCAAATGGAAGCCTCTTCCGACTGTATTATAAAAGCATCTGTCCGTTCTCTGCATCTGTGTTTCAGTGATTTTTTGATGCAATTAGCTGTGTTAAAGTTGTTGTTGAATGGCATGAGAGAGCTAAGCTAACAATCTCCTGGCGGGTTTTGCTGAGCAAAGTCTTTCCCCTGTGTGATGCCTCTAAAAGCACTCCACCGAGTGTTCCTCTTTGACGCCTTAAAGCCTCCTCCTTGGCTTTCATTCATTATTCATCGCACTCACTTTGAACTGCCGTACACACGAGCCACGCCGGCTCGCCCGAGAGCAAACACACAGAACACAGTGCTGAAAAGAGAAACCCAGCTAACTTGCCCACAGCCAAACTCTGCTCTGACAACTTCACCAATATGTTGTAAAAGGCAGCGAGCCAGCGGCAGAGCAACGGGCGCCGCTGAAGTTGTGGTGGCAACAAATGGTACATATGTCAGTGTATGCGCTCAAGATTTGTACTAAGAAAATTTCTGTTTATTCAAAATTGGTTTTTGCTGTCAGCGTTTTGGCCATAATTTGTATTCATTATAAAAACAGTTAATTTACCAAAATAATCGCTGGTATCTGGAAACAGTCTTGGCCCAAAAAATATTTCCCATGGAAAAATTCCCCTCCTGACCTTAAATTGCTTAAATGTTACTCTCGTCTGCACCTTCCTTCCTCATTTCCTGACTGGGATCTATGAATATGCTGATATGGCTCCGCCCATGCTCCCAGTCTTTCACCCTCACAGGTCGCTGAGCTCCACCCACAAGGTGTCAGGATTGGTTTCTTAGGTTTGTGACATCACAAACCCTGGCTGTTTGGAGTTGACTGCTTATTTTTGCTAAAAATACGTCTTTATCATATAAATAATAAAAAAAATATTGAAATTATTTAATAAATAATAAAAAATAGCACTTGCAAAGTCTGTTTAATAGTCTGCGTCTTTAAGTGTCTCCTGCTCTATCCGACTTTGTTGTGGCAATATTTCTGTTTTCCTTCTATCTTAGCAATGAAAATGGTGATTATATGTTGTTAACAGGAAAAAAGGACAAAACAACGAAAACTAGACACAAGTTGAAATAAACCAGAAGCCTCCTGTGAGTGAAGGTTCTCGTAGCATGGAGGGAGAAATGGAGATGAGTCGTATCAAGAGGCTGAAATGCATTTTGCCTCCTCTGTTCTGCTGCCCTTCATGCTCAGTGACTGGAGCATCACGGGCACCAGCGGTAGTTCCTTGATTTATCACCTCATTCACCCTAATTCCCATCCAGATGTGCTCTGGCCTTTAGCCACGTACACACACACACACACACACACACACACACACACACATGCAGATTCATTACCAGGGTGCACCGGTCATTTCCACATGCAGCCCGAGCCCATTACCCACCCAACTAGTTTACACACACACACACACACACACACTACTAAATTGGATCACTGGCACTCCATTGTTTCTGCCAAGCTCTTCCAGTGACCATAGGATTGATAAATCCACATATATAGGGCACCATCGCAGGCAGGTGCATGTACTTTGAGCGTTATCAGAATAGCACCTCCTGGCTTCGCTGTCAATGATCTGTCGATCTTGGATATGCAAGCTTCTGAAATATTTAATTTTATGTTTACAATTTTCAATAAATCTTCACTAAATTATTTTGTTGACATAGTTAAACCAGATCAGGGCAAAGAAATGTGTTGCCCTGCATTGGTGTTAAAACTGCTCTTTATTTTGCGTGGTCTGATTTACATCTTGTGAAAAACTTACTTCACAGCACAAGTTACAAGCGTGTTTTCACCTTGCAAGCTCCCAGTAGTTTATTCAGTGACAGGAGGAAAATACTGGATCTATGGTCTTGTTTGTTCACATTCATTTTCCAAACACAGGACAGTTTAATTGAATAGTTGAATATGTTAGAGTGTGTGTGTGGGTGGGTGGGGGGGTATGAATACATCTGCAATGTTTGTTTGACTCCCTAGAGATGAAAAAAGAGTTTCTTGTTTTTCTCCTCCCAGTGCTCCTGTGATGCTGTGAGTCCAATTTGCTGGTTTTCCCCATCGAAAACACTGTCAGTCTGAGAACCTTAATTAGTTAAACAAACCAAAGCAGTGTTATCCCCGTGAGCTACGCCAAGGCTCTCCTTCAACTGTGTTTGTGCGGAAGGAATCCTGCCCTGTCTGTGCAGAAGGTGGAAACGCAGTTCCAGACCTGGGCCTCGTCATGGCCGGGCACTGGGGGTGGCTTAGGGCTGGAGAGGGCTTTGGGACGGCGGGTTTGGGGTTTGAAAGTGTCCCCAGAGTCCGCCATTACTGAGTGACAACCCATTTCAGGCCTGAGCTGTGGTCTGGGCCAAGCTAGGCCACATTAGGACAGGCCTCAGGGCTGTTCAATGTCAGGGGGACGGGTCACAGACCTGTGTGTGTTTATGTGTGTGTCTTTGGGTCGGAAAAGCAAGTAGATTGGGGTACTGGTTGGTTGATTTTGTGTTCCTGCCACGTTGTTTGGCAGCCGTTAACACCGACCTACCGCAAACTACCTCACACAGAAACACACTCAGACTGCAGAGATTTGTGTGGATCATACCTTGATATGTTTGTACATACACATTGTCTGTATACATGCATTCATTGATATGTGTATACCTTTGTATATTTACGTGTGCTCATCAGCATGAATGCACATGGCTGTGTGTTTATGTGTATGTTTCTGTTCTGGGGGAGAGTTTGGAATATCTCAGCACAGATTAGGGAATGCTGTGGAGACCACTGCTGTGTTTTTCAAAACCATGATTACTTCCTGTCCTGCCTCCGCCGCATGTCAGAACTCACCCCCTCTCACTCTCCAGGAGAACTGTGTGTGTGCAGATGCATTCGTGTGCTAGTGCGTGCACCCCCTGTGCATGGCATGCACGGACATCTGTGTTGCTTCTCGGCTTATAAAGAGAAACACGCCCTGTGTTGCCTTCTCTTCCTTGTACAGGGCTTCCCTTCTTTCACATGTGATTACGGAAAATCCCACAGCCTCTTACACCAGTAACAAAACACAGAGCCCCGTCTGAATTGTATAGTGTGTGCGTAATTCGGCAGAAGACGGGAAATATACCCACGCGAGTGAACCTGCCTTGGCACTCTGCCAAAGTCACTCACCAAACACAAGACCCAGTCGTTTATTTTCTTTGGACAAAATGCCCTTCACTTCATTTCATATTTCTTTCATGTTAAGCTGAGGAAACAGAATATGTGGCTACGCTGTTTGTCAAAATACAAGGCCATCGTGCTTCTTTTTGTGCTGCTCGTAGAGTCAATGTTGTCGGGTTGATTTGCATAAAAACAGCATGTTTTACATGGGTATCCATCTTGTCAAGTAGCCGAGTAAATCAAAGAGCAGACTGGGACATCTGAGCCGAGGGCGGCGCAGCCATTTAAATGTATAGAATATAGAAAACCCTCATCAGACACGGGCCAGCGCCCCCAAAAGAGATTGGCCTTGTGGATGGCCCTTCATATAATCACCTGAGCATTGCATTGGCATATAGGGAGAGGACGTGCTGACCTAGACTCAGCCACTTCCCAGCGTTCCACAGCCTCATAAATGTCAGCGCAGAACTTAATGAAGATAGGTTGAGTGGCTTTGAGGAGTCTCTTCTACACATTAGCCAAAGCAAAATGCTCCGCTCTGCAGGCAGAGGAGAGGGGAGGCACTTTGACCTTGAATCATACACTGATGTCCTTTCACTAACAAACCAACCGCTGAGAAGATGGAAACGGTTAAGATTGTCCGTCATGATCCGTGTTGATCGTGTGCGGAGGTGCTCTGATCTTTAACATCGAGGGTCTTTATTGAAGAACATTAAAACCTCATCTCACACACGAGTGTTAACATCCATACGTGACACAACACTGGGTCACAGCAGCAGCTCCTTCACCTCTGACATGCTTACACCCATGCATGTGTTCATATCAACATAGAGTACTATAAATACAGATTTGTCTCGACCACCACAGACAGTCGAACAAGCTGCTAACAAGAAGATGTTCTGTACTCTCCTCTTAAACTTTCCAATCTGCTGTGCGAGTGCTAAACTGCTCAGATCCCTTTACAGCTGCAGCTGATTTTTAAATCCAAAAATACACGGTTAACTAACTTAATCCTTTACTCAGATGGTTCTTAGAAGCGGTGTATTTATCTGATCCTGTGGAGGATTTCAGTGTGTTGTTCTGCTCAGAAAGATTGATGCAAGTAAAAAGAGGAACCTCAAGAAAAGCGCAAAACTTAAGAACACATGAAAATCTATGAAATGGCAAGAGACGAAAACAATCTCCTTGGTGTTGCAGTTCTGCATTCACGTGTAAAATACTCTCTTGTTGTTTGACTCTTGACCCTTCGGAAGCTCTAACAGACAGTTGAGATCTCTGCTTCTCTCAGCCCCGCGGGTCTCTGGTTAGTTTCAGACAATGGATACGAGTCCACTTAACTTCCCAACCTTTTTTTTCTCATGGAAATACCATATGCAGGCCTCAACCATGAGCTCATTCTCACAGGCCTGGCCAAGTCAGGCTCAAACGTCTCAACACGCACACACACGCACACAAACACACACACACAGCCAGTCTCTCCCACACAGCCAGTCACAGTGCACACCAACACACTGACAGCGCTGTCATAATTCTATGTTGCCCGTTTTCTCTCTGCTTGTCCCTTTTTATAAAACATCCATCAGAACTGATCTGTTTCACACGATCATTTTATGCTTCATGTTGTTGCTTTTGTATTTTGATTTGTTTTTTTTTAGAAATATTTATTTGTGCTTGCACCAAAATGTCTTTTGTAGATTTTTTGTCTGGATCCAGAAATGATTCCCTGGGATATTAGTGAAAATGCAAAATAACCTGCCATGAATGTAATGTAATTATCTCCCATGTTCCATCCTTTCACCAAGTTTCAATAAAACAGTGTTTTTTTGGGTCATCCTGCTAAAACTCCAACGCCAATGAAAACATAACCTCCCTGGCAGATCCAATCAGTTGCTTGATCCATTAGTTTATTCACACAACATTTCTGTCCACGGTTTCTGATCTTTTTTTTGTTTGTTATTTGTCAAGCAGAATATCAAGTTTTAGTTTTCCATGATTTAAAATGGAATGATTAGTTCAAAGTTAAATTAAGAGAAATAGGGAAGGGTAATATTTTTATTCAAATTAATAAATATGAACATAATTTTTTTTGCCACATTAAACAACAGTATAGAGTATTGGGATGTGTTGCCACAGCCCTGCACTTCAGTGTGGGTGTGTTCCATCCCGTGCTCGTTGGCCTGACAGTGAGCTGTGTGATGATGTCCAGGGGCTGCTGGGCCGGCGTCTGCTCTGACGTTTATGGTCCTATACCTCTTCATTAACACCACCTAACCAGCCTACAAGCCTGCCTGTCCCAGCCCTCCTCTGGTTCTGTGTGTGTGGCTGCAGAGGATAAATTAGTGTGTGTCTCTGTGTGTGTGTGTGTGTTTGTGCATGAGTGTGTGTGCGGGTGTGTGTCCGACAGTGAAAAAGTATGTTTACACGTGTAGATGTAAATGTGTATGTTTAAACACAAGTGCATTTTTTTTACTCTCACTGCATCTCTTTGTTTTCTTTGTTGATTAAGAACAGTGTTTGGATTGGTGTAGAACATTTATCAGTGATAGGAAACACAGTATGATACAATATAAAGGGATCATGTTAGACAGAAAAATTGAATCTATTTGTATATTAAGTCATATTTAAAGTTTAGTCAAATGTAATGAAAAAAATCTAACATCCCTTTTCTTGTCTTGTTTTCCTCTCTCCGCTTATTTTCTTCCCTCAGGCTGTGGAGTCTCAAATTAGGAGTTTTGGACAGACCCCCTGCCAGTTGCTCATCGAACCACACCCACCCAGAAGCTCAGCCATGCAAGTGGTGAGTGGTGCACACACACACACACACGCACACACACGTACGCAAACAGATCATCTTAGAAAATAAGATGAGCTCAGAAAATCAGTCTGAAAATACTATGATGGATTAGTATCCAGCAGAGTAACAGTATCGACTCATGCGCGGTCTGCTTAACGCTGTGTCTGATTTCTGTTCTACTCTGATGTTGGCACCGCTTTGCTTCACATAAGTCTTAATTTTCTGGCTCATTCTCTTCATCCCTCCTGTACCTCCCGTCTTCTCTCTCTCTCTCTCTCCCCGTCTGCAATTGTGGGAAAGAAAAGTCTATCGTTTTAAAGCATCTCCTCTCTCATCATTAGCGAGGTGTGTGTGAGAGGGAGAGATCACAGGCATTCGTGTGCATGTGTGTGTTAAGTGAAAAAGGTTTTGCTGGAAACCTGGGCCTGAGCCAGATTTTCCACCTGAGCTAGAAGCTGGATCAGCAAAGGAGAGCAATGAACAGCAGTCCTGAAGTGACGGCTTTTTAAGGGGCACAGAGTGCAGCCAGTGTGCCTGCCTGTGATGGACCGAGGCCCCATGAGTCCCTATTAGTGTGGTGTCCCTGTGGCGCTGACAGCTGGCTGTAGACCACCACCTAGTGCACACACGCACACACAGACATACACACACACAGACATACACACACACAGACTCAGACTGGTGCTTTGAATCATACTGTACCGACAAATTCCTTTGAAATATGTTTTTATTTTTACCCTTCCACATCTAGTTTTCAAGCATAACGTTCAGACACTATAAATCAAACATTTCTACCGCTCGTCACTTCTCCATATTCCTTCCCAACACCCGTCTGCTCTTTGCTTTTAAATCTTCCTGCTCTTTACTTTCTCTCCATCCTCTCGCACGTGAGTGTGTTGTCAGGGTGTCGGCATCTGCCTGTGCTGGTGGTAATGATACTGTCAGTACGTCTGGTTACCTGTCAGATGCACCGGATTCACTCAGGTCTGCTCCTGATGTTAAACACCGATGCTCCTCTTCTTTACACGCGAGGAGGAAAATGGCTCCGTGTTAGAGCTGCTTAGTACAAACAGTCTATATAAGCTCCTGTCTAACCACAGGAAACAATGTGATGGGTCAATGAAATCACTCGCTTACTGTTTTGACATTGTTATCTCCGACTGTGCATAAGGACAGACTTCTATTGTTTTCATGAGTAATTCATACTTAGAACTGGAGCTGAAACAAAAATATAATAATAATAATGATAAGAAGAAGAAGAATTACTAATGTTAAACAACATTAGGCACAAATATCCACATCCATTTTATGAATTTTGAATCAAACTAACTAATGTGAAGATGCCACCTTGAATAGTTCAGTATTTTCAGAGAATTTTAGGCCCCAAAAAATGTAAGCTTTGTGCTGAAAACATTTATGAAATTATAATTCAAATTATTTGAACATAAATCTCCCTTGCTGCATCATTTAACACATATATAGACACAAATTCAAGAAAAAAACAAGTTAGTTAGTAAGGTGTCAATCCTGTATAGATTCCCATGGAGGAAATAAGTACAGAATAAAGTAAGTTAAAATATATTAGAATAGAATAAAATTAAAACAAAAGTATATAAGAGCAATTTGACATAGAACAAAAAGAACTAGAACAGCTTCATTGTGTCTTTGCGTTGAAGTCTCTGAACTCCACTGGAGCGATGAACATCTTTCTTCCAGAATATATTCCCTGTTTTGATGATGATGGTGGTGGAGCGCATTATCTTACGTGATGGTTCAAAATCAATTGGATTGTTTCATATTCATTGTTCAGAATTTTGCTGCAGATTTTTAATCTGTTCCTCAAAATCTGTAGAAATCTTGTTTTCCTGCAATCTTACTCAAAGCCTTTTCTGTTCTAACTATATAACAAGCTCTTTTTTCTTAGCTTGTCTGTGCTTCTTAAAAGCTGCGTACTGCTATCCTGCTCTTGCTTCCTAACTTTCTGTCTTTCCTTCTCTTTTCCTCCCTCTGTTCCTTTTCGTTAACACCAACTGCGGCCGCTTCCCTCGTCTTTTTCCGTCCCTCTCTTTGCCTCTCGGCTCTCCTCCGTCTCTTCCCTGCGTTCCGTTGTCCATCCCCCGGGGGCTTGAACAGTATCTTCTCCTGCAGACGCCGCTGATGTTCACGGAGCAGATGCAGCAGGACGTTATCATGGTGTTGAAGTTCCCGTCAAACTCACCCGTGACCCACGTGGCAGCCAACACGCAGCCGGGTCTGTCCTCAGCTGCCATCATCACCGTCACCGCCAACCGCCTCTTTGCAGTCAACAAATGGCACGGCTTGACAGGTGAGATATTCATGTCCCTGCACATATAGCAGCACTTTTAAAAGATACATGTAAGTAAAATTATTTCTCCTGTGATTTTTACGCCTGATTCTTCTATAATAACATTTGGTACCACGGAATTATTTTCACACTGCCTCTGCTCATCGCTCCCCTCTGTACTTAGAGTCTAATTAATCTGAGGATTGACCCGTCTCGTCTCCATAGGATGGACATTGATTTGGGAGACAGTTGACTGTGTCTCCTGGATAGCAGTATCAAATGTGACACATGCAGCAGCCAGCGTTAGGTCTCATGTCCACCCCCATACATCAGCCACTCACTTCACAAAACCTTATTTACTCAACATCCATCCCAGCCTGGAGGAAACATTAAATTTGATATCTGTGAATTTATGGGGATGAAGACTGATTGGTTTCGCAAGAGGATACAATCTCATCCATGCGCACCACAGACCCGACTGATTAACCTAAACTGTTTAGCGAGCCGGCATGATAATAAACAAAGTGTGCTCTGTTCATAAGCAGCTCATTAATTGGGCGGATTTAGTGGATTCTTCTTGTTGCTGTTAGAGGAGATAAACAAGAGAGAAATGGAAATAAGTGCAGATCCAAACTTCTTTTCTGGTGCACGACAGTGAAACGTGATAAAAATGAATTCCAACTTTAGTTCCTGAGCACACTGAGAGCAACACAGAGTTGCAGACATCACTCACATTTAATGTTTTGCTTTTAGAGTAGATGCAGCTAATGGACAATGCACAGAGACTTCCATTACGATTGAACGCTGCACCAGAGTTTATGTTTATAATCAGTTTTGTTATGATTTCTAAATAATTAAACTGTTGCATAAACAATCAGTCATAGATGAGTTGGTCCACAACAAGTTACAGTTTGGTTTGACGAATGGTTCTTTGACTTTTCAAATACTGATCAGACAAATCAAACGAAGTGGAGGAGTAGAAGTGTAGAAATAATTAACATAATCTTAGTTCTCATGAGTAAAATGGTTGGTTTCAGTTATAATATAAAATATTTAGAATAGCAGCACTTGGTGTCCCAACATCTTGCTGATAGTTTGTTGGTTTATTCTTTCATTTCTCACACATCTGAATGTGTCAAACTATGCAGCCAACAATTTCAATTTCAATCTGAATAATTAATTGGTTGATTGAAAAACAATTCAAGCCGATGGATAATGAGAATATAATTGCAGCTCTACATCAAACCGTGTGAGGATTATTCATTTCCAACAGAAATTCTTCATTATGTTCTATTTTTACACTTGAGTCTTTATTTTGATTCAGTGTTCCGGTGCTGACCTAGCGGTGTGGAAGTGCATTTTGTAGCATGTCAGGAACCGTAGTCTCTACGGCCTTGATTCCTTTTGGACATAATTGATGTGTAATTTGTGGAGGAACTTCTGTGCTCAGTTGGTGACACTGACTTTATGGTTATAAGTTTCAGTGTTTTATAATGAACAGAAAACCGGCGACTCTCTCACAAGGCCACACGATTACAATATTAATCCAGTCTGTCTTCTTCTTCTGTCAGGTCATCAGAGCTCGACGGTGCAGGACCAGCAGTACCAACTTCCTGTGGAAATTGACCCTCTCATAGGTACGGTGTCATTTATGACTGTGGAAGAATCCACATAACGTGCATATTCTTTACATCGTGTGAGCTCATATATGCATTTTTTTGTGTGAGTGTGTGGATTTATGTTTGATTACCGCTGGCATCCTGGTGACTCATGGCAGTCTGCGGTGCCGTGTCCCTGGACAGTAGATTAGAGTTGTTTCTCAGCCTCTGCCCCAGTTCACTCCTCATGATATAGCCCCTGCTCTCACACTAGACCATTTGCATGCAAATTGGAATGCAATGAGCTGTGGCCTAGGCCGGCATTTCATCATCAACTCCCCCTCTTTCTCCCCCACCGCCGTCCCATCCCTCCCTCCCTTTTTGCATCCTCTTTGGTTTAATTTGAGCGGAGGGAAAGGACGCGTGTCAATGGAAATGAATATGAATGTGGTAATAATGTGTGATTGAGAATGCACGGCGGACGGCTGTCAGGACAATATGGGCGCCTCTCATCCTTCACGACTTGTTGATGAGCAGGAGAAGAGTGCAGAGCCGCAGTGATGTATGGGATGCACTGGTGGAGCAGGGAGAGACCAGCCACTTCTACACACTCCCGCCTTCGCCTGTTTGCCGCTTTTCCTGCAAGCCCGCTCGCGATCTCACGCACGTCTGGCGAGGGGGGGTGCTGTTCTTTCTCTGTGAATCCTGTAGTCGCTCTCTGTCTCACAAAATCATTTCCACACTTTTTTTTTTTTACACTCTACTGAAAATAACCAGGCTTTAGTCTCACGTATTCATCTTTATTTGCACATTCAGTATTTCTCTCTGTCTTTCCATCAGGTATTTATACATTCAGTGCAAGTTTTATAGTAGCATTACAGTGGGAGTGGGTTTTCAGGCTAATTGTACCTTCTAAATCTTGATTATATTTGTTTTATTTTATCATCAGATTTATCACTGTTGTTTTCTCCCATCTTCCATTCAGATAAGGCACCAGATAATATATTTTTGTGCATGCGTGAGAGCCTGTTGATGTTTTGAGGGCAGTTGAGGGGATTTCTGTGCTTGTCAGTAATATATTTACACTGTTTGCATTCCTGGAGGAGTCTGAGCTAAACACAGTAAATTGAGGATGAGTGCCGAGCCAACTGTGGCTGTGGGGAATGTTCAAAATGGGTTGAAATATCAGTTGTAGGATGTACACTGGACTTTCTCACTCTCCATACTCTTCCCTGGCACCTGTTCTCCAGCGCTTTTGACCCCCACCAAATAAGAAATACTTCACAGTGGACATGTCTCTCTGAAAAAGAAAAAAGGCGCCACTTACAGGAAGAGAGAACGTCGATAAATTTCCTTTCCAACTAACCATTGGTTGAAATTACACCAGCAGATGAATGTGCAGTGTGTGCTCTGACTTGAGTGGTGCACATATTCTGTGAAGCTCCACACGCTCCGTAATTTCTCAGACTCTCACGAACGATGTGAACTCCTGTAAACTTCACCTCCAGGATGTTTTATGTATTCTCTCACAAATCTTCTTTGGGCCGTGCAGTAAAACTTAAGTGGAGATGCATCGGAGTGTGAGCGCTTTGAAAATAGCTGACACGTAAACAGTAAATTGTGTGTATTAGGTTATTGATTCAACATTTTTCTGTGCATCTCTACATTTTTAACATTTAAGCTTTTATCTATTTTATTTATTTTTTTGTATCTCTCCTCTCCAGCCAGTAACGTTGGAAGTCACCGTCGTCAGATCTCAGATCTGCTGGACCAGAGCATTCAGATCAGCTCGCAGTGTTTCATCATCACGGCCGACAACCGCTTCATCCTTCTGTGTGGCTTCTGGGACAAGAGCTTCAGGGTCTACTCCACTGACTCAGGTACTGTTCGGATCCATAGAGATGTTGCTCTGTTAGGATCGGGAAAATCACAAACAAGCTTCTTTCTAAGGATAATATGATTTAAACATTTTTTTTTCTTTGTCGCTTTCTTTCATTTTACACATTAAAGACTCATTCTAACGTTTTTGTGTCTCAACTGAAACCTCAACCTAAAAAAATGTGCCTTTAAAACACCACCTTCATAGGATGGAACAAAAACGACATATATGAGAGTTCACATTTATTTGTATTTATTTATAAGGTCTAAAGGTGTAGATATTTTTATTAATAGTTATTTACATGTACTCACATGTCCGAAATAATGAAAGTTGATACCAGGTCCATTATTTGATTAATAAATGAACCCCATAAAATGTTAAACTGTTACAGTGATATAAAAATGCACTGGAGGTGTGGCAATGAAATTGATTTTACATTCATCTTCTAGCAGGAGGACGAACCCTGTTAGTGTTTGTGACTCTCGGGCCACAGCGTCAACTCTGAACATCAGCCGTCTCATAAAGTTATAAACAGATTTCTATGAATTTAAATGAACAGATTAAAGGGATGAACCTTTTTAAAGTTAACGAACCTCCATTGGGTTTCTTCTTCTCCTCAGGCTCCAAGAACCATGACCGTGTGTTTTGGTTTCGTGCTACACTTTTTTTGTATGTGATGTAGAATTTGGCCGTTTTATATATTGAGTTCAATAAACGATGCAGTTCACAGTCTCTACTGTTTGTTATGCCACAGATGTTGTTCTCGGTTTAACTGCACTGTTTCTGTAGCAGTCCCCGTGCTATCGTTATAAAATTTGCACAATTACTTGGCACAGAGGGCCTTTATTTTCTCTTTCTTTTCCCAGTTCAAGGCTTGTGTGCTGTCAACAGTTCATTGTAGCTGCGTATCCCTAAAGTCAGTTGTTCAGTTCAACTGTTGAACTGGATCATTGCTTCAAGAGATTTTCAATTGTGACGGGAAACTATGTGTTTTCAGGTTTGATGCCATTTTGTCAAGTTGTTGCTGTTGTAGTAATTTAGAGGAGTTCAATATCATTTTGTCAAAGTGAGTTAATGGAAAATAATAGAAAGAATATAATGACACTATAATTTTTAGCTAAACATACAAAAATAAATTTTGGAGTATTGTTAAACTTAACCTTCATAATGTGATGCATTGTGTGTCTGAATGCTACTAAGACACGCACGCATGCACACACACACACACACACACACGCACGCACGCACACACACACACACACACACACACACACACACACACACACACCATCAGGTCAGGGGTCCTAAATGAAACTGTCTGGAGCTTCATCTCTGCTCGCTGCTCCTCATTCAGAGTCCTACACACATCTGTACAACCAACCCAAATTCAATTTCTATAGGCCAGGCCCTCCCTGTCTTTTAACTGAGGAGGAAGGGATGGAGGGATGGGAGCGCAGAGATAGCTCTATTGTGCTACTGCCACCGGGGTGTACGACTGGAACGTGAACACAGTTTAATCGCACACGCTCAACAGCTGCTACCAAGGTCCCCAAAGCCCCCAGGTTAAAGAACTGAGGGATTTTATCAATTACAAGACTTGATTGGTACACGTGCACAGAACACATAGCCTCATACGCATGCATGCACACACATCCAATCTAATTTGTGTGTGTGTGTGTTCTAGAGCACGAGTGTTGAATACGAGGTGCATGGTAGCCATTATTGCAGCAGCCATCATTACTTATTTTCAGTGTTTATAAAGACGTCAAACATTTTACATCTTTGATGTCTCTGTTCTTCTTTGGAAGTCAAGTCAATGACCCTCCCACTTTCATAATAATCCTCATCTTTTCACTGAGCTACGGCTTAATCATCCAGCGGACGGCGATTCTGACGCCCAGACAGAAATGTCATGTGTTGCAAACTATTCACTTTTTGACTGCGAGAGGTCACACTGTGAGGTGCGTAATGAATATTAGACAGCTAGACAGTGGAGCTGTGGTCTGGAAATCTGACAGCAATTAGACTCTTTATATATACACATGGAGCGCTGTGCATGGGCATGCACACACACACACGCACGCACACACACACACACACACACACACACACACACACAGTTGGAACAAATATTTATCCTTGTCTGGGAATTAGAAGTCTGATCTTGTAGAGGAACTAGCTGAGCAGACAGATGATCAACAAACACATGGTGTGGAGTTTGAAATAATTACATCCAACACATTTATATGAGGTTTTGTCATAAAAGCACAATATGTGATCTGTGTATGTGTGTATTGTTCAGACGTTGCAGACAAATGAATATTTATTCTCCATATTTGTTTGCTTCTGCAGGCAAACTGACTCAGATAGTGTTTGGGCACCGTGACGTGGTGACGTGTCTTGCTCGCTCTGAGTCGTACATCGGAGGAGACTGCTACGTCCTGTCGGGCTCCAGAGATGCCACCCTGCTGCTGTGGTACTGGAACGGAAAGCACAGCAGCATTGGAGAGAGCCTCGGCAGTAAGTATACTCGCAAACCAGTCTGATATGTGAACACACGCACACACACATGGGTATTCTCTGAGTGCTCACTCTCCCAGACAGTTGTGACTCTGTGATTTACGGCCTCCCTCTGTAAAGTAACAACTAGTTTCGTGTGACCAGGCCAGGCCTCCTGCATACAGATTGGATTTCCCAGCACTGTCGCACTATGAACAGCTTTCGATAATGTGTTTGAGATTGTGCGTGTGTGTGTGTGTGTGACCAGATAAAGTGTGTGTGTGTGTGTGTGTGTGTGTGTGAGTGAGTGTGAGAGAGCTTGAGAGAATCTGTCTTTAATGTGAGTGAAAGTGAGAGCCACTTAGAGACGTTAAACGTGACGTTGGGGGTCGCCGGCCAGCACGTGAAAGTTCACCACCATCCGAGGGCCACGGGGTCACGCTAGTCGATAAAAGTGAAAAATGTCACGGGCCTCCCTTATGTTACCATAACATATGGCATTAGCCATGATCAAAGCACGGTGCACACATTGCTCAGTACTTAGCCTCCCCTGTGCTAATTTGGTCGGCTTAGATTGACGTACACTATGTTAACTGATCTGTTAAAAAAGGGGCTGAAATTTATGACAAATTGTGATTTGGTTAATGAGCCACGTTGGCTTTTGATTTTTTTTGGGGGGGGGGGCAGCATGTTCGATGATTTTTTTGTCACTTACCTCATGAACGTTGATGTGAGGATCCAGAAAAATGTTTTCTCTCAGGGACCTAAAAAGAAAGGAGATGAAAAATAGGGATGAGCTTAAACCACATAATCCTCATTTTCTGCTCTTGTTTTATTTATTGATTTTTTATTCCAATTTCTTTTTAACAGTTTTGTTAACGCAACATGTGTGACCATAACGACAGACTGCACTTTAGAATGAAACACATGAAAAAACTGATTTTATTTCCCTGGCTGATTTTTCAGCAGCACTTTGTCTACTTCAGATCCTTCTTGTAATCTCCATCACAGCCTACAAGTTGTTTACTGACTCTGACTGAATGTTGCAAGGTTACACGAGGTTTACATAAACTGACACAAATAATTACATCCTTCTGTGCTACAACAATTCAGCTACATATTTCCAAGAGCACACTGTGCTTTGATTGATTTATGGAATTATTATATGCCTAAAGAGTTTCTGTTTTTGTGTACCCGTGCATGTGTTGTACGTTTTCGTGTAAGCGTGTGTTTGTGTGTGTGTGTCAGTCTAACCTCAGTTGGCTCAGTGCAGTTACCGCGCTGTAGCTGGAGGAGCAGACAAAGCAGTCGTCATCCCAACGTCTCACCGCCACAATGTGATGCTCCATTGCCCCAGACCACAGGAGGCTCACCCAGACATTAAGCTCTGTTGTATACAACACACACACACACACACACACACACACACACACACACAGTCACACACACAGTCACATGTACTTACAAAATACATACAGACATCTGACTTCTTTTTTCTTTCTCCAAAAATTAAAACGTGTAAGATTAAGCTGAAGGATCCACACACGACAGCATGTGACACACACACACACACACACACACACACACACACACACACACACACACACACACACTGTTTTTCATGCATTTTGCTGTGTAAATATCTCACACACTTCATGAGCTGGACAGAATTGCCTCAGAATGGCTGATGATGTGCACATTGACCATTACCTACACTTTTCCACAGACACTACTGCCCTCTGCTGGCCACAGTCGAGGTGACACTTGTAGTTTTTGATTTTAAGTTCTAATTGACTGAACGTTTTGAGGATGAGGAAAAGCTTCTTCATTTGATGAAGCTCCAGAAATGTTTGCATCTACCTGAACATTTATTCAGTTCTTAAAGAAATTACCTTCCAGCACTTTCCAGCAACATTTGTAAGTGTCCACTCTGATGTTGTGTACGTGATTTTTTTGCCACTAAAAAGAGAGAAACATAGAAGTAGAAGTGAAAATCCACTTAATTACCAACCAAAGCCAAACACCTCTCGCCCTCACGTGCCCAGACATTCATAGCCTCTCAGTGTCCCATCCAAAATCATGAAAGTCTGGAATCTGATGCTGCCTCAATTCAAACCAAATGGCAGGTGAGGCTCGAGAAGTTAACAAATATACCAATATCAGTTTTATTGACAAAATCCAACATCGTGCTTATACTCATGGTGTAACTTTACTTTTATCATCTGTTTTTACCAGTGTGTTCGGCTGGTTTGTATTTTCTTGGACAGTTTTTTACCCCGTAATATTGGTCTCAGAATTTTGTTTTTGTTTTAATTATTTAATGATCACAATGAATTCATCATGAGAATCCCATTCCAATCTGAACATGTATTGTTTGAAAGTGTTTTATGAATAACACGTGTATAGATCCAGTTGTTTTATTCATAGTATTCATTTAAAACACTGTGGATTCTGTCTTTACGTTCTGAACATGTGACTGGAGTTTGCCCTCTCCTTTTTACAGGAGGGTTCACTGAGCAGAATGTCATGTATAGTCTTTCTGCTAAATCTAATTAAGGCGTAACAGTAGCTATAGCTGACCTACCTGCCTTATTAGTGAGCCTGTACTGAGTTTTATATCATATAATTAAATTAAAGAGAGAATCTAGTAAACTGAGACTACTGCAAAAAACACACATTGTATTGTGTTAAGCTGGATTTTAGGGTTAGACTATTTTTGCTGAACTATTTTCTTAAAGCCATTTGGGGTTGATATATGAATGTCAGTGGAAAAACAGTGTCATCAAACATTTTTAAAAAATCACTCAGTGTCATTGCTGTGTTTCTCTGTTTGATCTGAACTTGACCTCTAACAGAAGAAGATGGGGTCACTAAAGACGAGGCCCCCTCCCAGAGCAATAAACCCCCAATGAACTCTAAACTGACCTTACTGCTGGCCACCGAACACACACACACACACACACACACACACACACACACACACACACACACACACACACACACACACACACACACACAAACACACACACACACACACACACACAAACAAACACACACACATCTCCGTTGACCTCCAGTTCCTCATTTTTTCACACAACAATACGACCAAACGTTTAGAAACAGCATCTGTCGCCCATTGATGCGTCTACGTTTGTTAAAAAATATTTATTTGCAAAGTACATAACAGAAAATTTTGAAAAGTCTAAACTCCCTGCGACTGAGCGTTTGTGTACATCTGTGTGGACATGTGCTTTATACAGACGGGGGAGTAGAAGGCGGTTTTGTTTTGTCGCTCGCCCTGACAGCTCAAACCCAAACAAAATCACACAATCTTCATGACTTCAGGAACATAACCTACTCTCGCTCCACTGGCTCTCTCGCTCTCCCTCTCTCTCTTTCACTCTGTCTGTCTGATGCAGAAACATCTGGATCCAGTGAAGGCAGTCATGGGGAGAGGGTTTTAAAGATAGGGAGAGGCGGTGGGTGACAAGTGCTCGAAAAGGAGAGTGGATGAGGGGAGAAATGTGTGTAGAGGAAAACAGGCATGATGCAATAATCTATGTGCTACTATGGAAAAAAAGAAACTTAAAAAAAAGAAATCCTCTCGGAGCTGAACAAATGAATAATCCTCAGGTTTTTGTATTTTGCTGTATTTCTGTGTTTTCACATGGCTGTTGTCTTTATCCTTTCATTTTATTTGTTTTTATTAATCAGAAACTATAAAATATGGCTGAATGAGGTTTTTCTTTGCTTTGTGCGCCCTCTAGAGACCAGCAGTGGTTATACACTGTATCGTGGCGCTGCTCTTGCTGATATACAGATGCGTTGTGTTTGTGTTTCCCCAGCAGAGTTCACCACACCCCGGGCCATCCTGACGGGCCACGACTGTGAGGTGACATGTGCGAGCGTGTGTGCGGAGCTGGGTCTCGTCATCAGTGGCTGCAAAGGTGGGATTTTCTGTTCGTCTGAGTAAAAACTTCCATAATCTAAATTCCATACTTCACAACAAAGACCTGATGTTAACATCCGTCCTTAGTGAGTGAACTGGTAAGTTCAGGTCCGAACAAATTCGCTCTGAGCTCCGGTTATTTGCTTATAGAGCAGGGAGGTGAGACCTGACAGCAAGTTCACATCACATTGATGATGCATTGTAATGTCAGGTGCAAACTCAGGTCTCTCAGGTCTGGACGGGGCCAAAAAGACAAAATCATTTCTTAATAAAAGTTTTTTTACGAACTGAGCTCATGAGCGTCTGGCGTCTGTTTGCAGAGGGTCCTTGTCTGATCCATTCCATGAATGGGGACCTGCTGAGGACCCTGGAGGTCCCAGAGCAGTGCATGCGGCCCCGCCTCATCCAGTCCTCCACTGAGGGACACTGCGTCATCTATTACGACAAGGGGCAGTTTTGTCTCTTCAGTGTCAACGGCAAACTGCTGGGACACATGGAGGTTGAAGACAGCATCAAGGTGAGGAGACGTATTTCTGCATGAGAACGCATGCGAGAAATACATTTGCACATGTGTGTCTGCACCACATCAGCGTAAGAAAGTCCTCTCACTGATTAAAGCCGTTCTTACCGTTCGAGATCTGAGAACAGTCAGGGTCGGCTTGCCTCGGGGCGAACTATGGTTTCACATCGCTTTTATTCTCTTTCATAAGCACACACCAGAGGAAAGGGTCCTTTTGATCCAGAACCCTGTTGTCAGGTCAAATTGCGTCGGCAGCAGTTGTAGAGAACATTCCAGAGGAGTGGTCAGCTCTGGACACCAACACCATTAACTACCCTCCAGCGCAGGACGACACATTTCCCACATTTCCTCCCTTGCGGCTGGAGTGACACAGGATAACGGCTACTGCCTTTGGTTTCCCGACCCATTGTTTCCGGTTTGGCCTGGGAATTGTAAGCTGGCTCTGACAGACAGCCACACGCCTGTTTCCTATTAAGAAACCTCTCGTGCCGAGGCCCCTAACCTGCCAACCAGCCTGCTCCGAGAAAAAGCTCAGAGCACGATCTAAACACGAATATAACTTGTATAGGAAGTGGTTAATTCATACACACAGACAAAGTTTATGCTCTTGTAAAAGACGTTTCAGAGACTTCTATTGTTTCTTAAGCAGAAACAAATGATGTGTCAGAGCTTTGTGTTTTTCTCCGGGTCCCTGTGAGCTGTGACTCGGGAGCAGTGCAGGTCGTCAGCTCTGCTCTGCTGTTGTAAATTCCAGCCGTGTCAAATGGCATTAAGAAAATCTTAACATCTTCAATGAGGCTGCTGGAGTCCCGGCCTCCTCCCGCCTCGCTCCCCTTAGCTCCACCCCGCTGCTCCCAAACTGCGGCAGTATTTAGTGCACTCGTGTACATACCAGAATCAATCTTCTCTGCCGTCGGAGCCTCAGCACAGTATGACTCCAGGATAAATAAGTGTGTGTCCTGGCCTGCAGTATCTACTTAGAGCCAGAGAGTAAAACTGAGAAAGAGAGGGAATGTATGCGCTGTGAATTTATAAGGGTCTGGAGTCAGAGGTTAGATGACAGGCTAACAGTCGGCATCCTAGTCTAATAGCAGAATCAAGTGACAGGAGCCATACTGAATGGATTACAGTCTTTTAAGTACTAGTATAACTCAGGCAGTGTAACCATTCCAGCCTTTTTCCCCCCAGCCTGCGTCCATGTTACAGGGGGATTAACAGCACCATAAATTCCACTTTTTACCTTCCCTGGTCTCAGCATCCACCCAACGTTCCCCAAAAGAAGTAGGAAATATGGGCATTAAAAGTGCATGTGTTCCTGCTGCACTCATTTTTTAGTCATCTGATCCCGGGTAGCCATCTTAGCTCCCACAGAGCCATCGGCCATCTTGTTTGACCGCCCAGTGGTAGAGGACTGATTTATAATGTCTGTCTGCAGCCTCCTACCTGGTCGGGCTGACATGTCTGCCAGCTCTCCGGCCTCCCGCTGCGCTGCAGTAAGGTCATGGACTCTGTTAGTAGATACACAAAATACAGCAACCGGTAAAAAGTTCTCAGTCTTTTTTTTAATTTTAAATTAATGTTATTGTGCGAGTACAGCATCTGTTCATGGAGGAAGATGCAAACAAATAATAACTGTGCTTAATTTATCAACTTGTGAAATTTAAAGCGGCGCTAAGAAATAATTTTATATATGTGTAACAAGGAAGAGGTCACAGTTCCCCTCAGCTCTACGGAGCGTTTGAGGTTTACCTGCCAGTTAAGCCGGTTTCACACATGAACTTTGTCTTCTACATATGAAGAACATAGCAGGAGATTGTCCGAGCCACACGTGTTCAACAGGAAAACGTCTGGAGGTGGTGTCTGTGAAGAGCATATGGGAGACAGGACGTGAAAGTAAATCATGTGTTTTGGTTTACAGCAGATCGACACTGTTCACCGCTTAAAGCTTCTGAATCTCATTGTCTTTCCAAGTTGACGTCTTCGTCCATGTCTTCTACGTGTGTGGCTCCTTCTTTCTTATCCTCAGATATACATATATATATATATATTTTATTTTATTTTTTTGCGTCCATCGCATGTTCGAATCACGTCCCTGTCGCTCGCTGTCAATTCCTCGCACATTTTCTGGACATTTTACCAGAGGGTTGGCAGGAAACGTTCTGGAAAAGGTCCAGAGCGACTGACTCAGACATTTGCACTGTCAAATACAGCTCCTCAGGAACATTTAAGGAAACTATCTGGAGCAGTTTGAGTAGGTTGAACATATCTGAACGTTTTGCAGCTACAGAGTTTTCCATGAGTTGGTTGAGACCAAAGTGAAGGTAAAAGTAGAGTAATATTAGACTTATATTCATCAAGTGACTAAAGAATTACTAATCATGCATCTTGCTGCCACAACATAAAGGTGAAAGTACGTTAATGTTATGTTTCTGAGGTCTTCTGCTGCCCCCAAGTGGCCTAAAACCAAACCAGTGCTACTTTAAATTTTACATTTTTCAATCCAAATTATTTGCAGGGTAAAAAGAAATATTTTTTCAATGTAGTCAAGTGCGTTGATCATGATTTGCTGGATCTTGGTTTGATATTTATTCATGTTGTCAGATTAACTTTGAACACTGATGCACACGACAACTACTGTGCACACAAATCACACTTAAAGGACACAAATCAAAACATAGCTGCACTCAGTCACGCTTTGTTAACGGCCATCTTGGATGATGATCTAACGTCGTGAACAGTCTGGATTGATTCTCGAGGCGTCCCGCTAACGTGCAGCATGCGAGTGCATCATTGTGTCCATTGTGTGTGTCTGTCTGTGTGAGACCGGCACATACACATGTGCGTTTGTGCCTATCTTAACTCAAGAGAATGAGAAACAGATTTTTTTTAATTCAGTGCGGTAGGAAATTCCCCAAAGTTTTTTTTAAACATATATAAACATACACAAAACATTTACCCTAATTTAAGCTGCACGCTTTTTTTTAATGTCCAATCCAGTGTGCACTGCTGCTCTTGAAGGGTTATTTATGTTTTCTTAACCAAGTCAAGTTCCTGAAAATGACTTGTTCCAACTTCAGTACTGAAGTTCAAGTTTCATTTTGCCATTTTATATGAGCTTGATTCAACGCACATGCTGCTGATGATTGAAACGTCTCTCGCTGAATCGCTGCAAAGTGGCTGCAGCTGAACGACGGCCCAGGTCCTCGTCACGAAACCGCAAACGAGAAAAGCTCTAAATTAGTGTCATTTGCTGCTTTTAGAAACTCACATTCTGCCTCGTCATTTCATCAGCTACGCTTACTTGCCGATTGATGCTCCTGACTGTTTCAGTTTCAGCTTCCACTGTACACTGTGCACATAATGGACTGCAACACACGACTTGATTTGTGTATGTCGGATTCCTGCGGGAGCCATTCAGCTGTTACAGTTTGCAGGAAAAGCAGATGAGACGAGTAAATCTCGGAGCCGCACTGTGGGGAGCCATCTTTGTTGCAAGTCAGGGTTTGTGTACAGAAAGCCCTGAAGGATCGCAGCTCTGACCTGGGATCTTTTGTTGGATCACATGACCTCACAGTATGAGCTTTACTTTGACAGAAGAGATAAACTGGTCCCAGATCACCGGACCTATTCCCAGACAATTTATGCTCGTGGTTCCAGGTTGAAAAGCTTTTGCTGCAGAGTTTTTCTGAGCACAGTTTACAGATGATCCAACAACTCAGGACATCTACAATTGAACTGGAGACTTTATCAGAAACTATGTCCCATGGTTAAATCGTACATGATGTCAGTGTTGTGTTGAATGTGCCAGAAGAGAATAATCAAAACTCTCAGGTTCATTAAACAGATAATAATGAACTTTCCTCTGTTTGCCTCGGTCAGGCCATGCTCCTCAGTCGTGACGGCCAGTATCTGCTGACAGGCGGAGACGGGGGTATAGTGTCCGTCTGGCAGGTTCACAACCTCAAGCAGCTGTTCACGTACCCTGGCTGTGACGCAGGAATCCGCTCCATGGCCATTTCACACGACCAAAGGTAAGAAGCACACGTGTGTACACTTATTTATGAAAGTATCAATGAAACATTCCTCCCCTTATGAAGGAAAAAGATTATGTCTAATTTTATTAAACTCTACATATATTAGACATACTTGAGTTAGTTACTACTTTTTCCTACAATGTAGGAATAAAATAGAAACAGTCGATTGTGGATACAGTAGCTAATAATCCACAAACGTTAAATATCGTAGCATCTCTTGTGTGAAAAGTCCACATTGCTCAGCCTATATGCATCTTATTGATATTAATAATAGATATTTAAGCAGCTTTTTGATGATGAAAACAACAATAACCACTTTATACAATTGATAGTTAATACAATACAAATTTGTCTGTAAATATGAATTATTGAATTAACTAGTACCTCTAGTTAAATGCTCCTTCGTTGATGCAGTAAATATATACTTCAAACACAAGTACAAACATTTCAATTACTATTCAAATTTACTGCAGATTAAAACCAAGACACTTGACAAACAAAGCCTGATGTTGTTCCCTCCTCCCTCCGCTCAGGTGCATCATCACTGGGATGGCGTCAGGAAGCATCGTGCTCTTCTACAACGACTTCAACAGGTGGCACCACGAGTACCAGACCAGGTACTGAGCCCGAAACTTAACTGATAAAGTTGGACACTGACGAAGATCCAGACCGTTGCACGAGTGAACTCTTCAACGAAGGAACTGTTCTGTCTATCCTGTTCTCCTGAATGTATCTCACTGAGGAAAAAAAGATTTAAAAAAACAACCTGTCCTGTTATAGTAAAAGAATCAAACTATTTTTTAAAAAGGGCATTACTATATTTTGTAGAGCTGATAGAAACTTTTCATATAAATCATAGGGTGGGTGGGGGTTAAGTTACTGTACGGTTAAAAACAAATCTATTTTTAGCTGTAAGAGTCTATTTTCATCTCCTCCAGAAAAGAAAAGAAAAAAGGGGAATTGTGGGGAGTTTGTGAAAATGTTTTCTCTTGACTTAAAAATCCAAATATTTGTGTACTTTAGGGTGAGTGATTTTTTTTTTCTTTTTCTGTAGGTGTGTATGTGGGAAATAACTATTAAGTAATCATTCACTTTTACCAAGCGTTTTGACAGCACAGGCGTTAGATAGGAAATGTTTGAATAAATAAATGTATCAGAGAGAAGGATAAAAGAAGAGGGAATATACATATATATAAATTATACTGTTTAAATGTTAGTCTTTCATATTTAAAAATGTCCATCTGTACCTCTGCTTGCATTTCTGTGCATGGCTCATGACTCATACACAACATATCAGCGCAGGTTTGTCACATTATCATTTAATACTTTAAAAAATCTAAAAGTTCCCTGCATCAGTGATGTTCACAGAGCGTCACACAGAGGAGAATGACTTTTATTGGGGGTTTTTCTCCTAAATGACTGAATTACCAAACAGCAATCAACGGATTAATCTTGTCATAGAAAATGCGACGGTTTTGCTTTCTCGCTAAATAAATGAACTCCTGTCATACGTCTGTGCCCGTCTCCACAGCAGCTCGACACTAAGTGAGAAGTGCAGTGAAATGAAGGACTTCCTGCATTTCAGTCTTTTTCTTTATCCATCGCAGATCATGGGATGAGCGGTTGTGTTAAGATGTGATTCAGCACTAAAATGGCAAAGAGGCATTTTCATTTGATCCTCAGTTAAAACAAACTTCCACTCGTATCTTTGAATTTTTTTTTTTTTGTTGTTGAGGAGACATTCCTTTTGATGTTAATGCTTTGGTGTGGTTTGAATCTACAACTCTGAGAACTACTGTTTATCTATCAACCAATATTTTTGCAATCATTTTGGAGTGTTTTGTGTGCCGAGTTCTGACAATAAAACCCAATTTTATAACTTGAATGGTGCTCAGTGTTAAATGTGGATCGAACGGCGCCCTCTAGTGGCCAACAGCTGGTGTTACAAACACACGTACCACAAGCTTGTTCATCTCAAGTCTTTATTGCATTTTTAGTTTTATTTATTATTTACTCGTTTCTGCCGTTTCAAAATAGTGGGACATTAAAAGCAGCCGCTCTATTTCTAATAAAAACCACGACTCCCATTTTAGCTCTAAACTGTCTTCATACAAATTTCCCTTTTACAAACTGCTATGACAAAGCAAATTAAACTAACTACGATTACATAAGAGAAGCTCAGCGACCAACCTGACTGAGTGTGAGGGCTTTGTCTTCATGCAGCTGGGAGCAGGAGGAGTTGACACCACTAACACCAGCTGAGGAGTTTAAAACCAGCACGAAACAAACCACTTACAGATAAACTGAGGATGCACAGGTTGGTTCTGATGAAGGCATCATGAAGCAGTTAGCCAGTGGTGAGGTACACACCTGTCACCTTGACAACACATTCATTCCTACTATTTAAATCCAACATATTTAAAAATAAAATGACAGGAGAAGTGTTGAGGATTCTCATTGAGCTTGGCGTGTTGTCTCTGAACATCAACAGAAAAGTTTCTTCACATTATGAACAACAACAACAAAAAAATGACTGTCATTGTGTAATTGAACGTGTCAACGAGTCTTACACACTACAATGGGTTTAAAAAGTAATTTACTTTCATGGACTTGATTTTGATCAGGATATTTTTTCCTGAAATGTCTCGGTCTACCTTAAAGCAACACTTTGCAACTTTCTGCCTTAAAATATTCACTTGATAGGAGAAATAGAATAGAAAGAATGTTTCCTCTTTCTTTTCCACTCCTTCAAAGTTTGTTCTTGCTCTAAGTAACTTTGGTGAATGGGTGATTCACTCAGACGACTGAATGAATAGCCATGTGCAGCTGCAGGGGGCGCTGTTGGTCAGTAAAAGTTGCACAGTGTTACTAAAATACCTCGAGGGTTGAAGGAATTTAGATTGTGGTGATAAGAGCTTTGAAGGATTCGACTTAAACAATGTTCCAGACACTCAGTGCAACAGAGGCTGTACGTTTGTTTTTATGAGATCTTCAGATTATCGGGGAAAATACAACGGTATTTTTTGAAACCGAGGACCACAAACAAAATTCTCAACGATATGTCTTAACCTCTTCCTGTTAGAGCGGCTGTTCTCCGCTCAAAGAAATAAAATTAAAATATGTGAATTAATATAACAAAAATTTGGCCAATTGTTTAGATAACTTAAAAGTGTTTTTATGAAAAATCTTTGGTTGACATGGTCACACGAAGAAGCAAAAGGAAACTGATCTTTAGCTTGTTTCTATGTTTTTAACTTGAACGTGAGCAGATCTTTGTTTTTGCTTTAACAGTTAATGCTCATTTGTACAGACGTGATTTCCAGGTACTTCCTTAGTTGTTATTAGCTGCTTTCTACTGTTACTTTGATTTTGTACATCATATTGTAGATTTGTGGTTCGTCATGAGCAAAGCTTTCGCTGGAGAAAATACTCTGTGGTTATGGTGAGTAAAGGTGGCGACAACAACACGTTCAGATATTTGATTTGCTGAAATCATGGTTCAGGGATGTTTGTGTGTAACTAATATTTACAGAAGAGCCTCGGTCAACATGGGACAATAAATTAAGGAAAGACTTCACATTAATGTGATACAGTCATTCAAGACTTCCAAATACAACCACTCACTGGTATTCATCTCATTCCCTTTATCCACGTCCTCCGTTAATAAATACAAACCTATATATACACAATCAACTCGTTTTCACACACTCTGGAAAATACCTCACGTCCTCCGTCTCAGAGAACGAGTGAGAAAAGGAGGAGTGGCCGCAGCAGTCACTGGCTCAGGTTACAGATACGGGGAGGAGGTGGAGGTTCACTCTCCTCATCTCACGTCTAATCATACATATATGTGGGAACAGGAGGAGTGAGTGCAACCACACCTTTAAACCTCCATCAGCTCCTCAGCAGGAGGAGGGCTGGGAGGAGCTGGGTCGGATGGAGAGGGCGGGGTCGTGGATCGGGGTGGAGTAGAAGGAGGAGAGGGAAACAGGGTCGGATGGAGGGAAGCAGGGGAGGAAGGTTCCTGTTTGGTCGGGGAAGAAAGAGGGAAGAACACAGCAGGTTTAATGGAGGATGGGGAAGCTTGTTCTGTGGGCGAGGACGACTGGCGCTGTAACTCTTTGGGCGGAGAGGAGGGAGAGAGAGAAACTGGTTTGGGAGGAGATGAAGGGGGAGGACAGGAAACAGCAGGAGGGTCTGAGGGGGATGCAGATTCATGAGGGGAAGGAACGGGTGCCATTGGGAACGTTTCGGCACAGGGCGAGAACCGGAGAGAACTTTCCGGAGCAGAGAGGGGGAGGGGAATCTGAGCGGGTGACAGGTCATTTTCATTCTGAGGCTGAGAGCAGGGAGGGTCATCGTCAGGCACAGACGTCAACGTGGTCTCGGCAGGTTTTGGTACTTTGGCGTGTGACGGTTGTTTGGTTGGAGAAGCTGGTCCTGACTGCGAGGCCGCTTGGATCGGAAGGAAAGACGGGACTTGGCTGCGAGCTGGTGAAGTTGAATGCGGCACTGACTGGGGGCCTGGACAGCGACGAGCAGTGAGCTGAAGGGTCTCCTTATCTAGAGCCGTGTTCTGGAACAACAGATAGAGACACGTCAGCTGGACGCGTTCGAGCAGCATCAGATAAAAAGATGCTGGAGAACTGATCAGTTTGCAGATTTTTAAAAAAGCTGATCATTAAATAATGACCCAGTTATTTCATTGATATGAATAAACAACACGTGATGAACGTGATGGACATGAATAAGTGAAAGATGAGTAAAGAAATGCACAGTGGAACGACCCCACAAGACAAAAATCCGATCAGTGCTACTGTATGTGCAGGAGAAAGGGCAAATGAGAAAGTCTTCCATCCAGAATCTAAACTAGCTGAAGCCAATCACACCAGACAACAGGCGAGAGGCGGGTACATCCTGGTCGCCAATGTTTGAAAGGCAAAATAACCATTCACGCTCACATTCACACCTACGGTCAATTTAGAGTCTCCAACGAACCTGAACCCAATCTGAAGGAAAACCCACACAGACACGGGGAGAACATGCAAACTCCACAGAGAACCAGGAATCTTGTATGAGAAATTAAACTTCTACTTTTTCTTTTAATAAATGCATAAAAGTTCCATTTGTCCTGATTGAAGCCAATGACGTGTGACATAAATGTGACGTCCCTCATTTGCCCTTGTGCTGAGTATCAGCTGCAGAAGAGTCGAGGTGTTAGTACGTACCATCGTCTTGGAGCTAATTCAGAGGAAACGCAATGCAGGGGGGGAAGCAAAGAGGGACAGAGACTAGTCTTAACTCACAGCTTCACAAAATAAAAACAACAAGCATGACGGCAAGTGGACAGTTCATGTTCCAGCTCAGTCTGTTGGTTCAGGTTATCAGAACTTTCTTTTGTCCGTATCCAAACAACACTTTGCGTTTATAGAAAATTGAGCAGGAACAAAACTGGCAAAGCATGTTTTTTTCAGGCAAAGACACAAATCAGTGGTTTTTAATGTGAATAATTATTAATAAATAATAATATGAGTTAAGATTAAATGTGTTGTTTGATTGGATTAGTTCTTAAAGATGAGGCTGGTGGTATTCTACATCTTTCTTATTAAAAACAAATCCCACCAAAAGAACATTCTGATCAGTTATCGGTTCCATGTCTTTTTTTCTAGTCTTACATTTTATTTAAATTTCATAATATATACAACTCAAGTCAAGAAAACAAAAACTCACAACTATAAACTAAAAAAACAAAACAACTTTGGAACTTTAAAACTTGCAATGGAAGTAGCACTAAATAAACGCTGACATAATTACGACCTAAACCTATTTAAGACTTAGCACATGATATTTTAACATAATAAGACTTGATTTTTGATTACTGATTTTCATTATTAGTTTGATTTATTTAGTAAATACTTAAAATATGTTTATTAAGTTTAGTAATAATACTAAAGACTTTGAAGTTTATTCATAGACCATCTGCTACCATTAAACACAAGAGTAGAGCATCAACTGTTTGTGAGTCCAGGGAATAATTGATAATTGAAGTTTATTCTATTCTAAAAACAACAGAACCAGGAAAGATAGGACATTTCTGAGTCTTATTTAAGAATAAAAAATAGTTTTTAAATGATTTCTTCAATTGGAACCAATGGACAAAGAGCTGAAAGCAGGATTTGTTGACAGTAATTAAATATACAACACATCCGTCCTCATCCTTTAAAACTTGCTGGGGAATTTTCTAAAAGCTGGTTTACGTTTATCTCTGCACATTTCAACTACAACACAGTGCCAGTGCAGCTCTCGATTTACTCCACAAGGTGGCACTAGAGTACCATTGACATGCATCAGGTGCTGAGGAACCAATCATTGATTTATGGATCTACAGGAAGTTGATTTTAAGCAGCTAGTTAGAATGAAATCAATGATGGCAGAGAGGGAGGCCCAGCTCTTGCTCTAGTGGTGATGTAAACATGCTAAATAACCTGAATGACGACGTGTGATTAAACAAAATGATTGATGATTATTGATTTATGATTTACATCCCATATAGGTTTCTGATGGACACGGATGAAATGAGAGTGAAAGAGCAGAAAAAGATGAAAAGAGTCGTGAGGTAAATCCAAGAGGAGAGCGCACGTTAGCATGTCCAACATCCGCTGGTTATTGAGAGCAGTTACTGCAGCTGAGGGGCTGAGAGAGAAACAGGAAGGAAGGAAGGGAGAGAGGGGTGAGGGCTGTTATGGATGCAGGGGGTGGGGGCGAGGGTGAAGGGCGATGGCTGGAGAGGAAGAAGGGAGGCAGCAAGGATGCGGGGGTGGGGGTGGGGTGTACCCGGCTTTCAGCTCCAGGCGTCCCCTGTGGTCCTGGGTCGGGTGTGAGGGAGGGGTGAGGAGGGTGGGCGGAGGAAGTGGATGAAGAGGAGGTGGAGGATGAAGAAGAGGAGGAGGGGCCGAGGCCAGGGCCCATGTTTACACCTCAAACTGTCAAATGAAATTTTCAAACAACACGCAGGAGAAGACGGATCAAATCTCTAATCAAAGAAACTCGGCTGATGGAGGGGAGGGGGCGTGGCCTGTGGAGATGAGGCGTGGAGGAAGTAGAGAGGATGGAAGACGTGAAAGCTACACGAGTGAATTCTTCACTGCTCCGTGTTTCTTTCGCTCTAAAATCTGTGACTCAGATGTTCACAGCAGCGTAAGTTGATTATAACTTGTATTTAATGTCGTCTTTAACGAGGATTGAGGCCAAATCTGCTTCACCAGTGAGTCGCTCGGCAGCAGATTCAAATAAAATGATAAGAAGAAGCTCAATCTTTTCTATTTGGGTCAAACATTTGCTGTCGCTCGCTGTAAACGACGCGTAGAAGAAGACCTGGCACGTCAACTACACGTCGACATGAGCGAGGTCACTGAAACATCATCAGATCACTGTGAAAAATCGCAGAAGATTGATTTCAAAATCATTTGTTGGGTGGTGGATGTGTGTGTTGTCTCACCATGATGATGGACACACCAGCTGTGGTGTCGTTGTGCTTCGGTGCGGTGTTAAAGTGCGTCTTCAGTTTACCTGTCACCTCCATCTTCATGTTGTTCTCTATGACTGCATCGTCCTACACACACACACACACATACACGAAGAGCGTTTTATCTATGCACACACACATATCACAAGTTTTGAAGTTCTGTTCACATCTGCAGGACTGTGAAAATGCTTTTGGCACCAAAAGTACATTGAAGATGTTTTCAAAATTATTGCTTTGAAGTTTTTATTTGGAAATGAACGTCATACAAACAACAGCTAACGAAGAAAAACTAAATAAAATGTAATATTCGATGTGAGTCACTCAAGTTTACGTATAATATCTGGTCTTTAAATCAGCACCAGTTCTCCAAGGTGCAGTTTTTCGATGTATAGTTTGACTTTTCTGTCTCTTCATGTAACACCAGACTCTGTGGGGGGAAAACATCTGTTGCTCGTTGTTCTTCTCGTCACTAAATCTAAATCTTTTGGAATCTATCAAGCTTTCAGAGGAAGTTATAGCAGGAAGATGTCTGACGGCCACAGAACTCTACATGCACATACACACAAACAGTGTTGCACCATACCGTGACCCATGGGTGGGAGAGGACGTCTTGTGCTGTGTATCGAGGCTCGGCGTTGACCTGCAGCATTTTTCCAATCAGCTCCTGAAACACACATACACACAAAGTGTTTAGGAAAATATCAAGGCTAAATACGACTTATTCATCTTGTGTGGCTCTTGAGAGGAAATGATCTTATTTGGAAATCCCTTCACAAAACTCTATTAATTAACAATTTCAAGCTAACTTTATAAAATGTAATTAAACTTCAGATAAAAGCTGCATGAATCTATCATTAAACTAAAAATGACTAATATTTATGAAATTAATAAAGACTTATGCAAACAATTGACTACAGAACTTGACTTATACATACACATCCAGGAGACACAGAGAAAAGTATCTTCAGTATTCACTTCTTTAGCTCTGATGAGGTTTTTTAAAAACTCCTCGACACTGTTTTAAGAAACCAGTAGTACATTTCTCAGTCTGCTGTTTGATGCTGTGTTGGTAGTTTCACTGAATGCAGCTGCTGCTGCTGCCGAGAACATCGCTGATCGCACTAAATCAGTTAAGTTAATGACCATGACTGCAGAACAATGAGCTGAGACACACACACACACACACACACACACACACACACACACAGGTTTCATGCTGTGGAGTTTGTAACATGTGTTTTCGGCGACAGGCCGCTGTGCAGTGAGTTTAATTAACAGCGTGGTTCTACACACTGAGGGCTGTCACGTTAATACATGACATTATTCAGAGGGTTGGAGGAGTTTCTCTTGTCAGACAGTCATTAATGCAGTGGGTTCGTGTGTGTGTGTGTGTGTGTGTGTGTGTGTGTGTGTGTGTTTGTGTGTGTGTGTCTTATCTTGTGTAATATTTTAGATCATTTTCAGACTTTTTACTGTCACTGCATTTAGTTCAGGTTAAAATAGTTTGTGTTCATTGGAATTAGATAGTAAATATATGTGTGTGTCTGTTTACTTGTACAGATATCTTTGTGACCATTTTGAGCCTAAAACTTACGGAGTAAGGACATTTCGGGAAAGCGAGGACATTTTGACCGGTCCTCACTTTGGCTTGGTCATAGGGTTAGAATTAGGGTTAGGCATTTAGATGGTTGAGGTTAGGGTAAGTGGGAGGGAATGTATTATGTCAATGGGTGTATTCACTAAGATATGAGTACAAACGTGTATGTGAGTGTTTCCAACCTTGGCTGAGTCTGTGATGTTGTCCCAGTAAGGACTGGGAAAGTCCAATCGTCCCTGGAGGATCTGGTCAAACAGGTCCTCTTGTGAGTTACTCTCACTACACGGAGCACATAGACACTCAGTGAAAAAAAGAATGTCATATTTACCACATATCATACATGTTCATTGTAATGGCTGCATAAATAACCTGCAACCTCACCTGTGATTATATTTTGTCTGATTAATTCAACGGTAATTTAGGTGGAACTCATCCACTCTATGAACATCGTTAACACAACAACTAAGTACAGGAATACTTTTTGTTATTTAGCAAAATGTGACTTTTTTAAATGATACATGACTGGTTCCTTGAATCAACATTGTATTTATCTCTTACATTTGTTTACTAGTAGCAGATTAATTCTTGAGGTGGATGAAGTCAGTACCTTCTGAACGGAGGAAATCCACACAGGAGGATGTAGGTGATGACGCCGGCAGCCCAGATATCGACCTTCAGACCATAACTGTGACAGATGAGAGAAAATGTCAGTGACAGATTAAATATCTTAAAGCACATCAACGATCGTCCCAGTGTTACAAATACTGCAGACGACTGACTGGACATAAAACGACAAGATAAAATACATAGTGAATTTTTGGAAAGAAAAAAGAAGGTTTTCCATCTGCTACAATGATGTGGAAGTAAATATACAATTACAACCAGAGGTGGCAAAAGTACTCACGTTCTTTACTTGAGTAAAAGTACAGATACTTAAAAAAACACTTTGTGTTCAAATGTAAGGAGCAAAAGTAAAAAGTCGTCAGGAAAATAAATACTCAAGTACAGATACCTGAAAAATCTACTTAAGTACAGTAACAGAGTACTTTTACTTCGTTACTTCCCACCCCTGATTAAACCATGAACACAGACACAGTTAGATGGTTTCTTTATTCTTCATAAAGCTTTTAATCTCCGCACAACTGATAATAACACAGCCGACTCACATTTCTACTCTATTGTGTTCGTAGAACAGATGTTTCCATATAATCAGACTCAAAGATCAATAGAAACAAAAACATTTCTCCATCAACAAGCGTCTCCTCGAGACGAGTGTCACATCCTGTCAAAACCTCCAGCTTACCCAGACTCTGAGATGATTTCTGGAGCGACATACGTGGGAGTGCCACATACAGTATACAGGGGTCCCTCCACCACAGTGGCCAGGCCAAAGTCCCCAAGCTTCAATGACTTGGTGCCATCTGGGTATTCAAAGACCTAAAGTGAAGCACATGCTCAGTTCAAGGCCACTGAAGAGTTGGATTTGTTGGAGAAACACTGTTGTGTGTGTAATTGTGTACCAGCAGGTTCTCTGGCTTAATGTCTCTGTGGACGATGTTCATGCTGTGCAGATACTTCAGAGCTCCAATGAGGTTGTAGATCATGATGCTGCCGTCTCGCTCTGTGTATTTGGTCGAGGAGGTGATGGCATCAAATAAATCTCCTCCCTGCATGAAAAACAAACAAGGATTACATATTCAAGCACATAGAGAAAAACGAGGAGCACGCACTGACACTGACACATGAGTTTACCCGAACCTTGACAAGCTCCATGACCAGGTACAGCTCAGAGGCAGTGTCCACCTCCTCAACCAGCATGATGATGTTGGGGTGTTTCACCCTCCGCAGCACGGCCACCTCGTTCTCGATGAGGTGCTCCTGCAAACACACACAGGATTTGAACTGAGCCATTATGCTCATTAAGAGAAGCTGCGTTTTTTCGACTGAATTTAAATTGGTGTTGAGGGTGAGTGAGTCAGAGTGAGTCAGACTGAGTCAGAGTGAGTGTGATTCCTTGTGGGAAAGTGTGAAGAAGATTTAAGTCAAGTGATAAATAAAACATGGCTGAAATCTAACTGTGAAGGATAAGATGATCAGACACGCACGGGCAATACAGTGTACATGGGTGTAAATGATGGCCAGTGGAACAGCAACATGTGGCTCTATATGAATGTGCACAGGTCTGAAGGTGAAACACAGACAGTAGAGAGGGAATGGGAGGAAATAAAGATTGAAACCTTTCCGCTGCACTTGGCCTTGTCGATGATCTTCAGTGCAAACTCTTTTCCACTGGACCTGAACAGAAACAGGGGATTTAGAGATAAAGGCACTGATGTCACAGGACTGTGACTCAAATCAAGCACATGTAAGAGAGTAGAGCCCGACCAATGTGGATTTTAGGGGACAGATGACAATACCGATATTAGGTAGTAAAACACAAAACAAATATTTATATTCAAAAAAGGCAGCAAGTCCAACATGTAACTGAGGCTTGGTCTTTTTCATTTTTTACCATAAACCTTTTTTTATAAATAAAAAGAAAACATAAATTAACTAAATATATAGACATTTATTTAAGAAACTGTTTAGTACAATGTGAACATAAATGCAGAAACAAAGACGTCTGTGAAAGCCTCATACTCATTTCTATCTGCCAATATATACATTTGTCTGGGTCTATATGAAGCGCCTGTGTTACAGTGTGCACAGAGCACCGGCACTAAGTCAGTGGAACTGAGATGCAGTGCAGATGCACACAAGACAATAACAAGTATAAAGAAGTTGGCAACTTTTTCAATATAACACTCATAACTTACTCATATTAAATATTATTTGAAAAAGAAACATTGAGAGGTGAAACAGATATTTCACCTGACTCTTGTTCATGGTGACCCCACTGTCAGTATGTCAAGTTTCAGAAGTCTTAATTCATGGCAGTCATCCCTCCTGTCTGCCAGTGTGTTGTCTTGGAGATTAAAAGGCTAATGAAGTGAATTCACCGCTGGGTTTAATCCATGGGATATTTCTGTCTCCACAGTGTCTGTCATCAGGACTTAAACACCCTGATCGAGCAGTTAGCGCACACGTCTCATTGAGCAGTGCAACAGGACACACTGCTTTGCTGCCGCTGCACACAGCTGCCGTCTGTGCATTTACACATCTCCGGCCTGATTAGATGCGTTTCACCCACCTCTCCACACACTCCTTCACCACAGCAAAGTTGCCGTCTCCAATGACCTTCCCAACTTGGTATTTTTCCAAAATGGTGGTGGCAGGAAGGTAGCGGTTGCCGTTAACTGTTGAGGAGAGATGAAGGTTAGAAGAGGAGACGAAACAAACTCTGCTGTAATGAAATACAGGGAGCTTAGGAAGCTTTGGCAGAAACTCAACCAGTTCTCAGACAGAGAATTAAAGGACCACATGCTGTGCAACAGAATAACACACTCACTGGCAACAACATGCAGAGTGATGCTATAGAGAGGAGAGGAGGAGAGGAGGAGAGGAGAGAAGAGAAGAGAAGAGGAGAGAAGAGAAGAGAAGAGAAGAGAAGAGAAAAGTAAAGAAGATAAGGTGATGAGAGGAGAAGAGAGGAAAGGAAAGGAAAGGAATGGAAAAGAAAGGAGATAAGGTGATGAGAGAAAAGGAAAGGAAAGTGGACAGGAGAGGGGAGAGGAGAGAATAAAGGAAAATAAAGGTAAGGAAAGGAAATAAAGGTAAGGTAAGGAGAGGAGACAAAAGGAAATGAAGGTATGGTGAGGTGAGGAGAGGAGAGGAAAGAAAAGGAAGAGGACAAGACAGGAGAGGAGAAAATAAAGTAGAGGAAAGGGAAGTAAAAGAAAAGAAAGGAAAGGTAAGGTGAAGAGAGGATAGGATTAGGATAGGATAGGAAAGGAAACAAAGGGAAAAAGAAAAAATGAATGTAAGGTGAGGAGAGCAGAGGAGTGGAAAGAAAAAGAAAAATGGAATAAGGAAAGAAAGTAAAAAGAAAAGGAGATGTACCCTCTGGACTCAGTTGGTTGCTTTGCTCTTGGTGGTTGTTCATTGAGCCGTTGACATTAGTGGAGATGTGATGTGATGGAGGGATCTGCTGGAACAAAAAAGAAACAGAAATAGACGTGAGCGCCTGGCTCCAAAACAAAACAAGTCACCATGGCAACCTCAACTCTTTAAAATCGCTTCAAACCATTTAGACAGAAATGCATGTGAAAATAAAAAATAAAACAAAATAGAAAGAAATTAAGCATATAGTCAGCTAGGTCTGAAATAAGTCCATCCTTGAAAGTGGACAAGGATTCAGAGCAGCTGGAATCAAACTGCTTCATATCCACCTATCACCACTGCACATGAAACTGTTCTAAATCAGCAGAGCACATCAGGGGCTGTTTTAACATCTTGCAGCAGTTAAAATAACACTTTTCAGCTATGCACAGCCTCACTGTGCCATAATGTACATTACAGTAATTATCTATTATTCAGTATAAAAGCATAATATGTTGGACCAAAGTAGAAAGTGTGTGTTCTACAAGTGGTTACATTGGGATATAAGAAAGAGGTTTTAAAATATTCTGCTCTGCTCGCCCCCTCTAGTGAATTTTAGAGCTGACAGTAAATCATAAAACTCTCATATCCTGCCAAATGAATGTGAATGGATAAGTCTTTGGGCTTAAGTGAGGAGCACTGGCTCCTGGGAAGTTTTCCAGCTGGAGGAGCAGTTAGAAACTCTGTAGTTTGGTGCTAACACGCCTCTGACAAACAAATCCACCAGTAAATCAGATTTGTATATCAGACTCAACCAAAAATATATCATACAGCTGCAAAACGGGCATCAGTCAGTGACATAGACTTATTTCATCATGTTCTATTAAAGAGGTAAGGACAGTTAACATCAAATTATGTCAGTGGTGTAAAAATTACAGTCTTGGCTGCAACCAGTTACTTAATAAAGTATCTACTGTTTCCCAGGAACCTGCTCAGACTAATGTGAATGCATCCCTATAAAAAACAAGCTGTACACAGTAGATGTTTGAGCACAGCTGTCTGCTGTGGGTGCTTTGTGCATTCAACTATGTACTACTGTATGTGACATTCCTGTGATATTCTGTGTTATACCTTGAAACTGGGGATGGGTCGGGGGCTGGTGGGAGACGGAGTGGAGGACTTGGTGGACTTGGTGGAGATCTGGCTGCTTGATACGTCATTTACTGTACAGAGAGAAATAGAGGAAAGAGATTAGCAAGAACAGTGTAAAGGGCCATTGTGACAATTTTCCGAATAAGTGTCATTGGATAAAACTGCTTGTTAGTAAGACAGCTTCTTCAAATGTGTTGTTACAAACTCAAATCCATCCATGGGTCCAGGAGAGGCTAAAGTCGCACGGTCTGAAGCATTTTTGCTGGATGTATTATGTACCTCATTCAAACTCACACATCATATTTATAAGGTTCAAAAATATCTACAAGCAGAAGCTGCTGGGCCGATGTAGAGATGCAGAGAATGTAACAGGTACAGTTTTAATACATCTTTAAATCTGTGTTCCTATTTGGCTTCAATACTCTGCCTTGGTTACTTCCCATCTATCTATCTCATCTTATCCTTACATGCATCACATTAAAGGGTCTAAACTGGCACTACTGTTACTTTTCTGCTCATTAGTAAGGGACATGTTTATGAATGACTCAAAGACAAACATTTTTGTTGTTTTTATAAATTTCCATTTACACGATCAGTACACTTCTCATTTTGTATGAGACACACTGAGTGTTTAAAACGAGGTGCACAGGCACACAGCAGGGACGAGAGCTATATATATATTTGTTTGAGTGATTCATTCTCATTCTCTCAAGAACAGACAACTTCTGCCTCCTTCTCTCTCTCCCAGTTTCTGGCACAAATACAGAGACATAATGCGTCAAACTTTAACTCAAAGTCTCCTTATCTGCATCAAACCAGCTGAGCTGAGAACATTATTCCACACTGCGTACATGCTGGGCCTTTCTACTGCTGCTGTGTCAGAGTTGTACGTTTTTCTTTTGATTATCCAGATTCTCAGATTGTCACCTAAATGTCTTCCAGTTATTTAGCTTCATTGCCTTCTTAAGCAAATGTACTTCTAAATCAATGTTAGAGGAACAATTGAACTAAATTATATGATATTTAACTCTACATTTATATGTTTTTAAAGTTTATTTTTGAGCACCTGAGATGCTGCAGATACAGAGGCGTGTGATGTAAGTGTGAGGTTTACTGGCACAGCTGAGAAGTGAAGCGAATTTAATCAGTTCATGGCTTTAAATCTGTGGATTCTGCAGCAGCTCGCTCTCAGATTCCATAAATGAGTTCACTTCAGAGGAACGAGAGAAAGAAGGTCAAAAGAAAGGGAATTACTTGAAACTTAAAAAACTTTGAAGAGACGTTTAGAAGATGCAACTAGAAGATTTCAGCTATGGTTGTTTATACCAGACAACCAAATAAATGTAATGGACATAAGTGGATGGAAAATGACTATTTTAAAGACTTAAAATGTGATGTGAATATTATAATGATAATAAAATAATTGTACTTAAATCTAAGAAATTCTGCAAGATCTTAAACATTGCTAACTTAACACTCCATCTTAGAAGCTGATGTGCTGTAAATATGGTCTGAACGATTATGAAACATAAGCATTATTAAAAAGCTCTGTTTGCAATGGGATATTGTTGAAGATAAAATGCTCATATGTCCCTTTTAACATGGTAGTTCACCTGGAATTCAGTTAGCAAGGGGATGCTGCTAACAATTGGCAAGTAGTTTAAAATGTCAGACTACATGCTCAGAATTTGCTTAAATGAGTTAATTGTTTTTGTGTATTAGTACTGAATTCACTGAGGTTACCGGTTGAAATAATTGTTGGGCAGCTGGAATTTTTGTTTAAAAAGACACTCTGATTAACACTGATCTTTTCCGAATCTGAGGACAAACAGAGTAGCCAGAGTCAGCATTTATTCACAAGAGGAGAACCTCTCACTGTGAGAAGCTCATTTTACTCAGTGGCTTTGCCCTAATTACTAGAGTAACTTGATATGATGTTAAATAAGGAAAACTGTGTGGCACCATCACAGCCTCACCTGGGGATTTGATGGGAGACTGACTGGTAGAGTAGAGGATCGGTCGTCTTACTGCGACACAAATAGAAAAAAAAAAACTTAAAAGATATACCGGTAATCATATTACACTTAATTTAAATATAAGTTGAACTTCCAATGCCAAAACTCTGGCAGTGCTACATCAAACGAACAACCTCTCATGTGCCTCGTCTTTAAACTTGTTATGATGGCTTGTTGTAAACTTATTACTCAGCATAATGTCACCATCTCTCAATGCAGCACACAAATTGTTTAGTCACACATCAGAACTGTTGTGGGGTTTAGAATGAGGCTGCCAAAAATGATTTTACTCAGCCTGTCAATGAATACTGCAGTGTTACTTTGGCATCAATGGTGAAAGATACTTCCACACATACAGTATCTTGTATTCGTTTGCCTCAACCTTTCTGATAGTCTAGTCATGAGTACATTTTTTCTTTTACCTACACAGCAGAGAGGTATCTCTTCTAATTTCTTGAGGCTAATGCAGACAATCACCTGCTCCGGGGGATTTGCTGCGTCGTGGAGGTCCGGGGCTCTTAGCCGTGCGGTTGGGAGTTGCAGAGCGGCTGCACGATGACTTCAGCACTCTGCATTCTGGAGAGACAACATGCTCAGGGTCACTTTCGCATACATTAACCTTCCACTATCAGCAAACCTGTTCTTTCTTCCTCTCACAACAGAGTTAACATGGCACAAGCAGCTATACCAGACACAGGGCAATGTTATTAATGTGGCAAAGTTATTATTGTTCCAATGTTATTATCCACATTAATAACATTGATTTCATGAACACTGGTCTGATTTGGTTATGGAGACACAGTCTACAAACATCTCTGCACAAAGAGAACAATGGATTGGTTACCTGGGATCATATTCTAGTTAGGGCTGAGCTGCATTTTCACGTAAAGGCCATAATTAGGGTTCGAGGCCTGAAGGGCCAGAATTTTAATGTTCATGGCAACTTACATCAAAACAGTTTTCGATGAAGGTCTTCCTACTCCATTACTTGTGTCTAGAGTAATGAAAATTGGCACACATGTGTATCATGCCCAGACACACACAAAATCCTCCAGCTACCCTTGGCCACACTCAACAGGAAGTCTGACATTTTGGATTGAACATGCAAATTTGGCTTGATTTTTGGCAAAATCGTACTTCTACGTATTTCAAGTGATCGACTTCACATTTAGTTTATGTCATGCTGGAGACCTTGTGATTAAAAGATATATTTATGTATTATTATTTCTTTATATTTATTACCTTTCTGATGTCTTATCAGTATGGGAGACATCCTCCCCATGAATAGCACAGATACCTTGTCTAGTCCAGATTTTTATTTGAACCATTTATCTTCTATTGATCTTCCTGAACTGCCCTTATTAGTTTCATCATCTAAACCAACAACGTGGTAGGAAGTTTTCACCCTAATGGACAGTTCCAAAAACTAATCAGATTAATATGTCTTTATTAACCGGCTACGTACCACAAGCTTTTAAGGTAGTTGTTATTAACCCCCCCAAGTCACGGATAGAAAATCATAAAATTTTGTACCAAATATTGAAATATTGTGTGTCCATTAGGTTGAAAGCTGTGAGAGAGAGAGGTTGAGCCGCATGAACATGCAAGCTCCTCAAGATACCACCGGTAAGGATGCTAATGCTAGTGCCAGCGTTATGCTAACTGTCTAGCTCCATTTTGTCATGAAACACCGTTCTTTTAAAACCAATCGCAGTTGGGACCCTGATACTTGCTGTTTGATTCCATGTGGAGACAGATTCAGGTTGTTGAAGGTGCGTATAAAAGATCGCTAATCGCGCTAGCAGCGTGCTAATCTCGCTAGCATTTGAATGTGAACTTGTTTTAGCTCTGCTGTTAGCCCCGCTAAGCCAGTGACCACTGTAGCAGATCATTGATAGTTTCACACCATGAAAGGTGCCTATACCTAGTTCTTTGAGTTTAAAGTTATTTCATTGAAGGAGCACTTGCCCTTTTTACTGATCAGATATGATTGATTTGTGTCATTTAATAATCAAAATGTGTTTGATATAAATACGAAAGAGCTATGCAGTTCATCTTAAGTCTAAAGATAAAAAAGGTGAATATATTAAAGGATATATGTTTGATTAAAAATATGTTTAAAGGACACGTTTCATTAAAAATATGTTAAAGTGCAATTAAAAAGCATAAATAGATTTAAAGGGCTAAAAACATAAATATCTGGTTTCAGAACTGTCATGATTTTATTTCTATGCTGTGAGATGGAAGTACATAATTGATGGATTTTTCAGTGGAACTGACCTTTCTTATGTGGTGTGATGTGTACCTATTCATTTACATAATGATAAGAGTATAGCATTTATATCCTTTACAATTGGTTATACTTGATTTGACATTTGAATGGAGATAAATTGATTGGATTTAAACTGAAATGAGACAAAAGTAACTAATGCATTCTGTACTGTATGCATAGATTGTTTTTTTGATGAGAGAGAGATCATCTGAACCTGACCCTGGCGGTCAGTGGCGAGCCAACCGCAGAAGTCGACAGTGAATGGACCAAGAGTCTGGTGTGGCCAGCTGTGGCGTCTTTGGACCCATCATTATCACTCTCCTTCATATGAGATACAGATAAGATCACATGTGAACACACACACACCAAGAACTAGACAATGAACCAACTTTGTTTCCTTTAACTCCAAGAAGAATCTCACAAAAGGACATTTTATTTTTAAATTATTTATTTTGGGCCCCTTTAATGTGCGCCTGTGCACTAAGGAAGCTGGCTTAGGTAGGTAGGGAATATAAATAACTGTTTATAATTTTGTATAGTACAATTTTCAAACTTACCTGCCCTGCGTTGCCTGTTCTCTGCTGACCTTTTATTATTTTAGGCTCCATAGTTGTACCTAGAGTTTTCTGGTGTCAACCCAGCTTTAAATCATAGCTAATTAAATCAGTTATCAGTACACTTATCTGGAGAAACGGGTTACACTTGTCTCAATGTCCTGTTGAATCTTAGTGCAGCATTTGACACCATAGATCATAAGATTCTGTTACAGAGACTTCAACAACATGTAGGGATTCAAGGAACGGCACTAGACTGGTTCATATCATATTTATCAGATAGATTTCAATTTGTTGATGTCAACAATGACCCCTCCATGCACATGCAAGTTAGTCATGGAGTTCCAAAAGGTTCTGTCCTTGGACCGATACTCTTCACCTTATATACTGTATGTGTTCCCCTTAGACAACATCATCAGAGAGCACCACATACACTTCCATTGTTACACAGACAACACCCAGCTGTACATTTCTATGAAGCCTGATGAATCTAATCAACTTCAGGAATGTCTCAAGAATATCAAAGCCTGGATGACCCAAAACTTCTTACTTCTAAATTCAGACAAAACTGAGGTCATTGTAATTGGCCCTAAACATCTCAGAGAAACACTGTCTGACCAGATGCTGAGAAAAGTGTTCCAGGTCTCTCTCGCCTCTCCATCTCCCCCTCCTCCACCTCCCCACTATCTCTCTCTCTTCTCTCCCCTCTTTTCCACCCATCTCCCCTCTCCTCCCCATTTTTCTCTGCTCACCCCAACCAGTCGAGGCAGGTGACTGCCGAAATTGAGCCTGGTTCCGCTAGAGGTCTCTCCCTGTTAATGTGTTTTTCCTCTCCACAGTCGCCAAAGCGCTTGCTCATTGTGGGAGCTGTTGGGTTTCTCTATATTAAATAAGGTTTTAAGGTTTGAACTTCTATGTAAAGTGCCTTGAGATAATGTATATTATGATTTGGCACTATACAAATAAAATCTAATTTAATTAATTTAATTGAATACTGGCTTCATGTCTCTTTGTCCCTGGAGTGAGACCCCAGATGTGAGATACCAAACATATGCCAAGAGATACCATAAAGTTGTGGCTTCAAGAGGCCATAAGGTTATAGGCTCTCAGCAATAATCGTAAACCTAAACTTGCCCTTTTATATAAACAATTTCAGTCTACCACATACACATCTGCTCATGCAATATCACATCCACAAAATTTCCATTACACCCCCTAGCTGTAACAGGAAATGTCATATTTAACATTAAAGAAGTTCCAAGTCGGCAGCTTTTAGTGACTTAATGAATTTAGCAGAAACACTTGATTATATAGTATTGACCTGATCTTGATCCAGCGCATTGCTGCTTCACACAATCACATTACCACAATCCACTGCTGTACTCCCCATTCCCCAACCCCCACCTCCAACCCCCACCACTATTTTTTTTAAATTAAACATCAAACTCATGCAACATTTCAGCAGGGATGGAAGAAAAGAATGATATCACCACGCCTTTGACCGTTCATGCCTATGATCCCTGCATGGCTTTGACCCTCCATGCCTTTGAACCCTGCATGCCTTTGACCCTCCACGTCTTTGATCCTCCATGTCTTTGATCCTCCATGTCTTTGACCCTCCATGTCTTTGACACTTTTGACATTGTATAACGACACCCACCGGAAAAACTGAACAACGAAGCAGACTTTTCTTCAATTGAATCCCCACATATTCTGAAAGAGATAAAAACCAAGCAACATGCCAATCCTGATCCTTGGGTACCTTGTAGGTATGGCAGTCACTAAAACTGTGAGACGTGTATTTGACTATTTCCTCCCACCTGGAGAGAGAAATGTACATGTTGATGAGGATGAAAATTCAGCACCCATGGTTACCACTGAGCTGCCTGAATCAGAAACTAGCGTTGAAAAGACAGAGGCCAATCTTTTGGCCACTGCAGAATCAAAGCCTACAGCTTTGTTCAACAATGAAGAAAAACAAGATGAGATTGGACCTAAAGCAGCGGTGTCAGATGTTGCAGCACCACAAGAAGAGACCAGTGCTGCAGCTGTGTTGCACTTGTCTAAAGGTTTGTCCAAAAGTGCAGATGCTGTGTTCAACTCCTCAGAAGCACTGCAAGAGACTGGGTCGGCTGCACATATGTTCGACACTGCAGTGGCTGCCTTCAATGGTACAGCTTTACTCGATGAGACAAGTGCTTCAGATATGCTCAACCAGGCTCATGATTTGTACAAATATACTTTGCGCAAAGTTTTAGAAACCCTGGATTTGACCAGTGCTACAGCGGTGAGAGGTATTGATGGAAATGCAGCAGCTGTCCTGGATGTAACAGTAGCAGTGGATGCGAAGAGTTCTCCAGCTTCGTCAGCAGTTGTCACAGCTTTGTTCAACGATAAAGAACAGGGTGAGATTGGACCTGCAGCAGCTGTGTTGGACGTTGCAACATCACTGGATACGACAAGTGCTGCCGCTGTTTTCAATGATGAAGAACAGGATGAGACTGGACCTGCGGCAGCCATTTTAGATGTTGCAGAATCAATGGATACGACCAGTGCAACAGCTGTGTTCAACGATAAAGAAGAACAGGAGGACATTGGACCTGCAGCAGCTGTGTTAGACATTGCAGCAGTTGACATAGATAGTGCTGCAGCAGCCCTGCATGAGGTCAGTCCTGCGCGGACTGTGTTGGAATACGCAGCAGGTGTCCTGGATGTAACAGTAGCAGTGGATGCGAAGAGTTCTCCAGCTCGGTCACCAGTTGTCACAGCTTTGTTCAATGGTAAAGAACAGGATGAGATTGGACCTGCAGCAGCTTTGTTCAATGATGAAGAAGAGGAAGACATTGGACCTGCGGCAGCCATTTTAGATGTTGCAGCATCACTGGAAATGACCAGTGCTACAGCAGTGTTCAATGAGCTGGAAGAACAGGATGAGATTGAACCTGCAGCAGCTGTGTTAGACATCGCAGCATCATTGGATAAGATCAGTGCTACAGCTGTGCTCAACAATGAAAAACAGGATGACATTGGACCAGTGGCAGCTCTTGTAGATGTTACAGCATCATTGGAAAAGACCAGTATGGCAGCTTTGTCTAACTCTGCAGTCGCTGTGCACAATGCTATGGAAGAACTGGAAAGGACCTGCCCCTCTGCAATTGTGTCAGGCGCTGCAGCACTACCAGAAGAGACCAGTGATCTTCTTTTGTACAGTGCTGCATATGCTTTGCGCAAAGTCTCAGCAGCACTGGATTTGACCAGTGCTACAGCTGTATGCAATAATGATGAAACTTGGTACAATGCAATAGTCGATATGGATAATACTGCATCAGCAGTGCATGAGGCCAGTCCTGCACGAACTGTGTTGGAAAATGCAGCAGGTGTCCTGGATGTAACAGTAGCAGTGGATGAGAAGAGTTCTCCAGCTTGGTCACCAGTAGTCACAGCTTTGTTCAACGATAAAGAACAGGGTGAGATTGGACCTGCAGCAGCTGTGTTGGATGTTGCAGCATCATTGGATACAACCAGTGCTGCAGCTGTGTTCAATGATGAAGAAGAACAGGATGAGATTGGACCTACGGCAGCCATTTTAGATGTTGCAGCATCATTGAATACAACCAGGGCTACAGCTGTGTTCAACGAGCTGGAAGAACAGGATGAGATTCGACCTGCAGCAGCTGTGTTAGACGTTGCAGCATCATTGCAGAAGACCAGTACTATAGCTGTGTCCCAAGTTACTACAGCTTTGTATAATGCTGCTGACACTGTTCGCAATGCTTTGGCAAAATTGAAAAGGACCTGCCCCTCTTTTATTTTGTCAGACACTGCAGCACCTCCGGGAGAGACTACTGCTGCAGCTGCGTTCAATGAGGTAGAAGAACAGGATGGCACTGGACTTGAAGCAGTTGTGTTAGAAGTTGCAGCATCATTGAATATGACCAGTACTATAGCTGTTTCCCAAGTTGCTACAGCTTTGTACAACGCTTTTGAGGCTATGCACAATGTTGAAGCAGGACTGGAAAGGGCCTGCCACTCTTTTATGTTGTCAGACGCTGCAGCACCACCAGAAGAAACCAGTGCTGCAGCTGTGTTGCACTATTCTGAAATGTTGCTCAAAGCTGCAGATGCTGTGTTCAACTCCTCAGTAGCACTGCATGAGACTGGATCTGCTGTAGCTGTGTTCGACACTGCAGTTGCTGCCTTCGATGCTACAGCTCTACAGGATGAGACCAGTGATTCAGTTGTGCTCAACGCGGCTCAGCATTTGTACAGTGCTGCATATGCTTTGCGCAAAGTCTCAGCAGCACTGGATTCGACTAGTGGTACAGCTGTACGCAATATTGATGAACCTTGGTACAATGCTGCAGTCGATATGAGCAATGTCATAGCAGCACTGCATGAGGCCAGTCCTGCTAGAGCTGTGCTAGAAGCTGCAGCAGCTGTCTTGGCTGAACCAGCAGCAGTGGGTGCGAAGAGGTCTCCAGCTTGGTCACCCCTTGTCACATCTTTGTTCAACAATAAAGAACAGGATGAGATTGGACCTGAAGCAGCTGTGTTGGATGTTGCATCATCGTTGGATAATACCAGTACTGCAGCTGAGTTTAACAATGAAGAGGAACTGGATGAGAGTGGACCTGCAGCAGCTGTGTTGGACGTTGCAGCATCGTTGGATAATACCAGTACTGCAGCTGAGTTCAATGATGAAGAAGAACAGGATGAGATTGGACCTGAAGCAACTGTGTTGGATGTTGCAGCATCGTTGGATAAGACCAGTACTGGAGCTGAGTTCAACGATGAAGCGGAACTGGATGAGATTGAAGCTGCAGCAGCTGTGTTGGACGTTGCAGCATCGTTGGATAAGACCAGTACTGCAGCTGAGTTCAGCGATGAAGAACAGGATGACAATGGACCAGCAGCAGCTCTTGGAGATTTTGCAGCATCGTTGGATAAGACCAGTACTGCAGCTGTGTTCAACAATGAAGAAGAACAGAATGAGATTGGACCTGAAGCAGCTGTGTTAGAAGTTGCAAAATCATTGAATATGACCAGTACTATAGCTGTTTCCCAAGTTGCTAAGGCTTTGAATAAGGCTGTTGAGGCTATGCACAATGTTGAAGCAGGACTGGAAAGGGCCTGCCACTCTTTTATGTTGTCAGACTCTGCAGCACCACCAGAAAAGACCAGTGCTGCAGCTGTGTTAGACCATTCTGGAATTCTGTTCAAAGCTGCAGATGCTGTGTTCAACTCTTTAGTAGCACTGCAAGAGACCGGATCTGCTGTAGCTGTGTTCGACACTGCAGTGGCTGCCTTCGATGCTACAGCTCTACAGGATGAGACCAGTGATTCAGTTGTGCTCAACGTGGCTCTTCTTTTGTACAATGCTGCATATGCTTTGCGCAAAGTCTCAGCAGCACTGGATTCGACCAGTGCTACAGCTGTGTGCAATATTGATGAACCTTGGTACAATGCTGCAGTCGATATGAGCAATGCCATAGCAGCACTGCATGAGGCCAGTCCTGCTAGAGCTGTGCTCAAAGCTGCAGAAGCTGTCTTGGCTGTACCAGCAGCAGTGGGTGCGAAGAGGTCTCCAGCTTGGTCACCCCTTGTCACAGCTTTGTTCAACAATAAAGAACAGGATGAGATTGGACCTGAAGCAGCTCTGTTAGAAGTTGCATCATCGTTGGATAAGACCAGTGCTACAGCTGTGCTCAGCGATGAAGAACAGGATGACATTGGACCAGCGGCAGCTCTTGGAGATTTTGCAGCATCGTTGGATAAGACCAGTACTGCAGCTGTGTTCAACAATGAAGAAGAACAGAATGAGATTGGACCTGAAGCAGCTGTGTTAGAAGTTGCAAAATCATTGAATATGACCAGTACTATAGCTGTTTCCCAAGTTGCTAAGGCTTTGAATAAGGCTGTTGAGGCTATGCACAATGTTGAAGCAGGACTGGAAAGGGCCTGCCACTCTTTTATGTTGTCAGACTCTGCAGCACCACCAGAAAAGACCAGTGCTGCAGCTGTGTTAGACCATTCTGGAATTCTGTTCAAAGCTGCAGATGCTGTGTTCAACTCTTTAGTAGCACTGCAAGAGACCGGATCTGCTGTAGCTGTGTTCGACACTGCAGTGGCTGCCTTCGATGCTACAGCTCTACAGGATGAGACCAGTGATTCAGTTGTGCTCAACGTGGCTCTTCTTTTGTACAATGCTGCATATGCTTTGCGCAAAGTCTCAGCAGCACTGGATTCGACCAGTGCTACAGCTGTGTGCAATATTGATGAACCTTGGTACAATGCTGCAGTCGATATGAGCAATGCCATAGCAGCACTGCATGAGGCCAGTCCTGCTAGAGCTGTGCTCAAAGCTGCAGAAGCTGTCTTGGCTGTACCAGCAGCAGTGGGTGCGAAGAGGTCTCCAGCTTGGTCACCCCTTGTCACAGCTTTGTTCAACAATAAAGAAAAGGATGAGATTGGACCTGAAGCAGCTCTGTTAGAAGTTGCATCATCGTTGGATAAGACCAGTGCTACAGCTGTGCTCAGCGATGAAGAACAGGATGACATTGGACCAGCGGCAGCTCTTGGAGATTTTGCAGCATCGTTGGATAAGACCAGTACTGCAGCTGTGTTCAACAATGAAGAAGAACAGAATGAGATTGGACCTGAAGCAGCTGTGTTAGAAGTTGCAAAATCATTGAATATGACCAGCACTATAGCTGTTTCCCAAGTTGCTACAGCTTTGTATAACGCTACTGAGGCTATGCACAATGTTGAAGCAGGACTGGAAAGGGCCTGTCACTCTTTTATGTTGTCAGACTCTGCAGCACCACCAGAAGAAACCAGTGCTGCAGCTGTGTTAGACCATTCTCGAATTCTGTTCAAAGCTGCAGATGCTGTGTTCAACTCCTCAGTAGCACTGCAAGAGACCGGATCTGCTGTAGCTGTGTTCGACACTGCAGTGGCTGCCTTCGATGCTACAGCTCTACAGGATGAGACCAGTGATTCAGTTGTGCTCAACGTGGCTCTTCTTTTGTACAGTGCTGCATATGCTTTGCACAAAGTCTCAGCAGCACTGGATTCGACCAGTGCTACAGCTGTGTGCAATATTGATGAACCTTGGTACAATGCTGCAGTCGATATGAGCAATGCCATAGCAGCACTGCATGAGGCCAGTCCTGCTAGAGCTGTGCTCAAAGCTGCAGAAGCTGTCTTGGCTGTACCAGCAGCAGTGGGTGCGAAGAGGTCTCCAGCTTGGTCACCCCTTGTCACAGCTTTGTTCAACAATAAAGAACAGGATGAGATTGGACCTGCAGCAGCTGTGTTAGAAGTTGCAGCATCATTGGATAATACCAGTACTGCAGCTGAGTTCAATGATGAAGAAGAACAGGATGAGATTGGACCTATAGCAGCTGTGTTAGAAGTTGCGTCATCGTTGGATAAGACCAGTGCTACAGCCGTGCTCAGCGATGAAGAACAGGATGACATTGGACCAGCGGCAGCTCTTGGAGATTTTGCAGCATCGTTGGATACGATCAGTACTGCAGCTGTGTTCAACAATGAAGAAGAACAGAATGAGATTGGACCTGAAGCAGTTGTGTTAGAAGTTGCAAAATCATTGAATATGACCAGCACTATAGCTGTTTCCCAAGTTGCTACAGCTTTGTATAATGCTACTGAGGCTATGCACAATGTTGAAGCAGGACTGGAAAGGGCCTGCCACTCTTTTATGTTGTCAGACTCTGCAGCACCACCAGAAAAGACCAGTGCTGCAGCTGTGTTAGACCATTCTGGAATTCTGTTCAAAGCTGCAGATGCTGTGTTCAACTCCTCAGTAGCACTGCAAGAGACCGGATCTGCTGTAGCTGTGTTCGACACTGCAGTGACTGCCTTCGATGCTACAGCTCTACAGGATGAGACCAGTGATTCAGTTGTGCTCAACGTGGCTCTTCTTTTGTACAATGCTGCATATGCTTTGCGCAAAGTCTCAGGAGCACTGGATTCGACCAGTGCTACAGCTGTGTGCAATATTGATGAACCTTGGTACAATGCTGCAGTCGATATGAGCAATGCCATAGCAGCACTGCATGAGGCCAGTCCTGCTAGAGCTGTGTTCAAAGCTGCAGAAGCTGTCTTTGCTGTACCAGCAGCAGTGGGTGCGAAGAGGTCTCCAGCTTGGTCACCCCTTGTCACGTCTTTGTTCAACAATGAAGAACAGGATGAGATTGGACCTGAAGCAGCTGTGTTAGAAGTTCCATCATCGTTGGATAAGACCAGTGCTACAGCCGTGCTCAGCGATGAAGAACAGGATGACATTGGACCAGCGGCAGCTCTTGGAGATTTTGCAGCATCGTTGGATAAGACCAGTACTGCAGCTGAATTCAATGATGAAGAAGAACAGGATGAGATTGGACCTGAAGCAGCTGTGTTAGAAGTTGCAGCATCGTTGGATATGTCCGATACTATAGATGTGTTCAACAATGAAGAAGAACAGAATGAGATTGGACCTGAACCAGCTGTGTTAGATGTTGCAGCATCATTGGATATGACCAGTGCTGTAGCTCTGTCCAAAGTTGCTGAGGCTTTGTATGACGCCTCTGATGTTATGCATGATGCTCTTGAAGAATTTAAAAGGAGCTGCCCCTCTTCTGTGTTGTCAGATGCTGCAGCACCACAAGAAGAGACCAGTGCTACAGCTGTGTTGCACTATTCTGAAATGTTGCTCAAAGCTGCAGATGCTGTGTTCAACTCCTCAGTAGCACTGCATGAGACCGGTTCTGCTGTAGCTGTGTTTGACACTGCAGTGGCTGCCTTCGATGCTACAGCTGTACAGTATAAGACCAGTGATTCAGTTGTACTCAACGTGGCTCAGCATTTGTACAGTGCTGCATATGCTTTGCGCAAAGTCTCAGCAGTACTGGATTCAACCAATGCTACAGTTGTGTGCAATATTGAGAAAACCTGGTACGAAGCTGCAATCAAAATGAACCAAGCCGCAGTAGCACTGCATGAGGCTAGTCCTGCTAGAGCTGTGTTCAAAACTGCAGCAGCTGTCTTGGATGTAATGTTAGGCGATGCAAATAGTTCTCCAGCTATGTCACCCGTTGACGCAACTTTGCTCAACAATGAAGAACAGGATGAGATTGGACCTGCAGCAGCTGTGTTAGACATTGCAGCATCATTGGATAGGACCAGTGCTACAGCTGTGCTCAGCAATGAAAAACAGGATGACAATGGACCAGCAGCAGCTCTTGTAGATGTTGCAGCATCGTTGGATAAGATCAGTACTGCAGCTGTGTTCAACAATGAAGAAGAACAGAATGAGATTGGACCCGAAGCAGCTGTGTTAGAAGTTGCAAAATCATTGAATATGACCAGCACTATAGCTGTTTCCCAAGTTGCTACAGCTTTGTATAATGCTACTGAGGCTATGCACAATGTTGAAGCAGGACTGGAAAGGGCCTGCCACTCTTTTATGTTGTCAGACTCTGCAGCACCACCAGAAAAGACCAGTGCTGCAGCTGTGTTAGACCATTCTGGAATTCTGTTCAAAGCTGCAGATGCTGTGTTCAACTCCTCAGTAGCACTGCAAGAGACCGGATCTGCTGTAGCTGTGTTCGACACTGCAGTGACTGCCTTCGATGCTACAGCTCTACAGGATGAGACCAGTGATTCAGTTGTGCTCAACGTGGCTCTTCTTTTGTACAATGCTGCATATGCTTTGCGCAAAGTCTCAGTAGCACTGGATTCGACCAGTGCTACAGCTGTGTGCAATATTGATGAACCTTGGTACAATGCTGCAGTCGATATGAGCAATGCCATAGCAGCACTGCATGAGGCCAGTCCTGCTAGAGCTGTGTTCAAAGCTGCAGAAGCTGTCTTTGCTGTACCAGCAGCAGTGGGTGCGAAGAGGTCTCCAGCTTGGTCACCCCTTGTCACGTCTTTGTTCAACAATGAAGAACAGGATGAGATTGGACCTGAAGCAGCTGTGTTAGAAGTTCCATCATCGTTGGATAAGACCAGTGCTACAGCCGTGCTCAGCGATGAAGAACAGGATGACATTGGACCAGCGGCAGCTCTTGGAGATTTTGCAGCATCGTTGGATAAGACCAGTACTGCAGCTGAATTCAATGATGAAGAAGAACAGGATGAGATTGGACCTGAAGCAGCTGTGTTAGATGTTGCAGCATCATTGGATATGACCAGTGCTGTAGCTCTGTCCAAAGTTGCTGAGGCTTTGTATGACGCCTCTGATGTTATGCATGATGCTCTTGAAGAATTTAAAAGGAGCTGCCCCTCTTCTGTGTTGTCAGATGCTGCAGCACCACAAGAAGAGACCAGTGCTACAGCTGTGTTGCACTATTCTGAAATGTTGCTCAAAGCTGCAGATGCTTTGTTCAACTCCTCAGTAGCACTGCATGAGACCGGTTCTGCTGTAGCTGTGTTTGACACTGCAGTGGCTGCCTTCGATGCTACAGCTGTACAGTATAAGACCAGTGATTCAGTTGTACTCAACGTGGCTCAGCATTTGTACAGTGCTGCATATGCTTTGCGCAAAGTCTCAGCAGTACTGGATTCAACCAATGCTACAGTTGTGTGCAATATTGAGAAAACCTGGTACGATGCTGCAATCAAAATGAACCAAGCCGCAGTAGCACTGCATGAGGCTAGTCCTGCTAGAGCTGTGTTCAAAACTGCAGCAGCTGTCTTGGATGTAATGTTAGGCGATGCAAATAGTTCTCCAGCTATGTCACCCGTTGACGCAACTTTGCTCAACAATGAAGAACAGGATGAGATTGGACCTGCAGCAGCTGTGTTAGACATTGCAGCCTCATTGGATAGGACCAGTGCTACAGCTGTGCTCAGCAATGAAAAACAGGATGACAATGGACCAGCAGCAGCTCTTGTAGATGTTGCAGCATCATTGGATAAGACCAGTACGGCAGCTTTGTTTAACGCTGCAGTCACTGTGCACAATGCTATGGAAGAACTGGAAAGGACCTGCCCCTCTGCAATTGTGTCAGGCGCTGCAGCACCACCAGAAGAGACCAGTGCTGCAGCTGTGTTCAATCTTTCTTTAGGCTTGTTAAAAGCTGCAAATGCTGTGTTCAGGTCTTTATCAGCACTGCAAAAGACCGGTTCTGATGTAGCTACGTTTGACACTGCAGTGACTGAACTTATGTCCAACATATTTTCAGTTTTGTACAGAGCTGTATATGCATTGGACAAAGTCTCAGCAGCACTGGATTCGACAAGTGCGACAATTGTGAGCAATATTGAAGAACTTTGGTACAATGCTGCAGTCGCGTTGAACAAGGCCGCAGCAGCACTGCATGAGGCTAGTCCTGCTAGAGCTGTGTTTGGTGAAGCAGTACCTCTGTTGAATATACGAGCAGTGGATGACAGCAGTGCAGCAGGTGGTGACTCTGGAGTTACCTTGACTTTGGCGACTCCATGTGAATAATCGAACTTCCCATGGCTGTCACGTTTAAATGTTACCAGTGGAAATACAGGCTGTACTACTGTGTGTAATCATTAAATACAGGCACATGTGGATTTACTCCGGGTGCTCCGGTCTCCCTTAAAGATCATGCAAATAAAAGTGGATACAATTGATCTAAAGAGTATCTATTGTTTTTTACTACCAGTAGCATTGCACCTCTGTAGCATAGTACCTCTGTTGATTTACACCAATGTTTGAATTTACAGAAAGATTAAATTAGTTGTAATAGTCACAGGAGGGTAGGCTGGCCATTTTGAGAAAGTTCCATAACTATAGTTTAAGTGTTGATACAACTTTATTTTTTATTTCAATTTTTTTTTTACCATATAAAAGTCAAAACTATACAGAAAAATTACAATCTATAATCAGTGAATTTTCATTTAAGATGAACACACAAACATGAAACAGACTAATCCCTAGGTGAAATCCCAGGACATTTAATTTATATTTTCAACAATTTCCAAGAGAATAATTGATGGATAAGGTCACTGTTGGAATTGATGTTGATCCAGCACATTGCTGATTCACACTATCTCATTCATTTCATTATTAATGGATGGTGTCGGATCACGAAGCAGGATTTTCCCAGTCAACTTTAACACTTGTGTGGCAGAGTCCATGCAAAATATTGGATGAACTATGGACCAAGTCAAACATACACAAAGTAAACTTCAAGAACTTTATGTGTCCTAACAACCTCTAATTAATGTTGGTGTTTATTGTAAACATTTAAAGTGAGTGCAGGTCAGCAGGGCAGTGGGGAGGGATGAAATTCTGGCAAGATACTCCAGCATGGTAAAAGGATACCAAACCTATAATGTGCGTCTGGAACAATCCTGAACCTACTGAGTCGCTTCCTCCTATTCTTACTATTGAAGCTGCTTCTTCCTTTGAGCGAATTAAGGCCCGAACCTGCTTATTGCCACTTGCAACTATATTTTCAGTTTGAGTTTTTTTTACCAACACAAAATTAATACTTATTTTACACCCATTAAAAAAATTTAACAGGGCCAAATTTCGCCTTGATTAAAGGTTCTCTGTCAAGTTTTTGACCACTAGTAGCACTTTGGAGCAAAACACATTTGACAACCAAAAATTTCACAGGGTATTTTTAAATGCTATGAAAACAGAACACTGATTTAAATCCACATTTAACCAAATATTCTCTGCAAACTTTCAGCATTGGGCAGTGTTTCTATAGTCACATGTTTGTTTGTACTGAAAATGTGTTAGGGTACTATATTGATACTGAGTACTAAATTGATGTGTAACATTTGAGGGTAGAATATCAAATCCAGCTCAAGTACAATAATCATCTACACATGGATTAGCCAGATGCCTCATGATTGCTTTGCATGATCTATTACACAGATTTTCAATTTGTAGTAAGTATTCTTTCCATGTTTTAACAGTAGATTGTGCACTGGCCCTATTTTGCTAAATGAAGATCATCTTCTGTACCTTCAAAAGAGAACACACTGTGCCATTTCTGTTCAAAGACCTAATTCTTAAAAGTGGAGCAGAAGAGTGGAAGTGGAACGACAGCTCCAAACTACCTCTGGGTTTGACCCATTCACTATCACACGTCCTCAGTAGCAGTTAGCACAGCGTGTGTTAGGATATGTCTCCCTGTGGTTAGCTAACCTGACAAAACTACAAAACATATAGAGGATAACAATATTTTTGGACTGTTACTAAAACCAACTCCTTTTTCCTTCCTGTGAGGTTTACCTCTTAACTGAAGTACAGTGTGTTGCTTAACAGAGATCTCACCTGTGTGCTCAGATACAGGCCAGATACTTGTAGCACTAGTCTTATCCAGAGGGTGTACATAATAAATAAAAAATATATGAATACAGTATAATGAGATAATGTATATTATGATTTGGTGCTATACAAATAAAATTGATTTATACTGAATTGAGTTTTTAGCAATGATGGACAAACAGTTAAATAAACTTTTAACAAAAAAAAAAAAAATTACTTTCCACAATAATAATATATCATAAACAGTATTGAATGAATGACTAGACAAATGATTCTTAATTTATACACAGAGATCTCATATCTTGCTGTCAACGTCTGAAAGGAAAAGAGCGCTGCAAGCCCTTGTAGGGGAGAGTAGTAGAGAAGGAAACGGATGCTCAAACATGGGTACAGACACACACAGAGACACACACAGACACACACACACACACACACACACACACACACACACACACACATACACACACACACACACAAACAAACACACAAAGGGACAGAGGGACAGAGGTTTAGTTAGTCTTAGTCAGGCCTACCAGTCATAAAGGCTGTGGAAGCCTTACCACTGTGATCCAACACAAAGTCGTCCTGGGCGTAACGGTGCTTCTCTGGGCCGCACGCGATAAACACGTCATCGTCCCCGAAGAAGTCCTGCAGGCAGGTGAGCTGGAGGAAGAAGAAAGAGGCGGTCATACAGATTAACATACTCTTACTAGGGGCGTCATAGTCAGAAGCTTTAACATTACATTACAACACAATACTTTTCTACTGATTTGACGGTTGGTGGTGGAGCCGTGATGCCACAAATTCCAAGCAAAAGTAAAGAGGTAAGCTAGCAAAATAATCCATTTTACATTTGTTGCATGAGTAAAGAAAAACATTCAATGCATTTTTTAGGTAATCAGGATACACACGTTTCAAATAAAAGCAACCTCTTTGTATCCGGTTCAGGTGGAGCTCACCGTGGCCCATTATTAACACGTCTCAGGTGATCAGATCAGTTGACGGATTACACAAGTGGTTATTGGAGATGCATGTGGAGACACAGGTTTGACCTGAGCTGTACTTGTAGCCATCCACTTGTGATCTGCTCATTTAAGTCTGATATTAATGTTAAATGCCTATGAACAGGACCTCTAGCTACTGTATTTTGTTGTTACAAAATCTGTTGTTTAATATCTTTTAAAACATGTTTTCTTACTCATCAGAAACCAGCATCTTGCACATGTTCAGTTTAATCTACAGAGCAGGTACTATTATGCTTAACTATAGCACTTGAAAAAGCCAATTACTTTTCACTGGTGCTCAGGGATGTAATTCGGTTTCTCCTCATTTTATCATGGTCATTCATTTTTTAACGAATCCAGATAGAGTTTCTCTGTGTTTTTACAGTTCTAAGGATTCACATGATTTTCCATCCTTTTACATGAACGTTCGGTTCTTTCACTGTTTCAGCTGTATGAGTGACAGCAGAATTTTTGGATGCACAAAAAAATGCTATGCTCTGTCGGCACTTCACTTAAAGGTTCAGTGTGTAAGATTTAGGAGAAAGGGATCTATTGGCACAAGGGTATTCAGCTGCAACATGCAATTTCATCACCAGATGTCACTAAATTCTACACACTGTACCTTTAAAAGAAGCGTACGATGAGGTTATTTCTGCTCCGTAATGCGATGAAGGAACAGTACACAGCAAGATCAAAACACCCTGACATCCACAATACTGCAGAGTCAGCAAGGAGTCATAGGAGGGAAAGAAGTACAGTTTGCGTTTGTGCCGCTGGGTCGTTTGTCTTCCTTTTTCTATTCTGTGTCACACTGTGATCATAATTTTCTCTGCAGCTCCCAGAGCTTTTCCCTTTTACACCCACCACCCACCCCTGGAGATGGAAACACAAGTTATTTTTAAAATACTGTTAGGAGTGCCCACACAAACACTCCCACACTAGGATTATCCTTTGGTGACTGTAGGTGGACAAGGAGGAAGACAAAGGAGGAGAAGATCTGTTCATCATCCCACCACATGCAAGTGCAACCACACACACACACACACACACACACACACACACACACACACACACACACACACACACACACACACACACACACACACACACACACACACACCAAGAGAAAGAGAGGTACAGCATGGCTGAAGATTATGGGCAGATGGATCCTCAAGGGGAGATCGGGGGCTGACACAGTGGGAGAAAGTGTGTGTATAGAGAGGGAGAGTGGGTGTTAGAAGAACTGATGGTTTGAAAAAAATAAAGGTCTTAAGAGAAGGAAACAGACGTGGAGGTGAAGTAAGAACACAACAACAAAAAAACAAAAGAGTAGTATTCTGTAACACTGCAAATATGCATCATTCAGTGAACTCAATTACACGCCCATTAATAATAAATAAGACACTTCACATGACACTTCTGCATGTCCTACATTCACTCACCATCAATGCAGTTGCATGCATAAAAAATATGCCTTTATATGTCGCTTTTGGCCATATTGGATATACTAGAAGTAAATGAATCCCTCGAACAAAGGAAAAGAAATGGTGAACGTGGAGAAATGTAATCTGTGTCAGTACGAGGTGTGGCACGTTATCAGAGGTTTAACATAGCTGGAGGGGATGTCATTCTTTAGTCGAGCTCTCAGTCTGGAACTTGGCAGCTGATCGCTAACAACATACTGTCAGGGCACAGGTGTTAGAATCGCCATGGCAACAGCCCTCTGGGTTAGTCTGATGTATGCGTCAGAAATGGACTCTGCTGTGGTGTAAGCTATAACAATATAGATAACACATTATTTCCCATTCACCGCTTAACTCAATCCCACATATTATGAATTATCCTGTATTTTTCCACTCATTCAGAACACTGTTGTTTTGGAGCTGATCAATAGTTTCAGGTCAATGGGAGACAGTTACAGACTGCAGAGGTCAACACTGCTTTCTGCCACAGACTCTGATGACGTTAGACCTCAGAGGACCTTGGAGACATCTTAAAGGAGTGGATTAACATTTTGGGAAATGTACTTATCTAAGGCTGGGTGATAACACAATATCAATAATAATCGCAATATAACTTTCAATAATAGCAATATAACAAAAGTCAAATGTATATCTTTAAGGAGGTATAATCCTTCTTCTTCAGATTTGAAACCTTCACTGAGGAGCAATAATTTGTGTTTAACCTCAAAAGAAATATGAATGTGACATTTATCACGATTATTATCGATATCGACTGATGTGAAATTTGTTTTCTTAATATCATTTTTGGCCATATCACTCGTCCTTAGGCATATCTGCTCACTTGTGGGTGTGAAGAAAGAAACCACTCTTGCAACTGTCTGCAAAATATGCTATGACATTGTGTTTGCAGTTTTCGGAAGGATTACGCAAAAATATAAAATGCATTTCTGATTTTAATGCTAACAAGTCAGACTCCTGACTAGCTTCATAATTATCCAACATATGAGAGCTGCATCAATTTCATCATCCAACTCACCCAAAGTAAAATATTTGTTATATTGCCCAAAATATACTTTTCCTTTAATATGAGATTAGGCCTTGCAGGTTGTCCTGCTTGTATCATCATCCCCTAGGGCAACAGGCTTGTTTTAATAATTATATATTAATAATAATTATTTTAAAAAAAACTTGGGGTTGTAATATTATATATCTTGGTGCAAAAGGCTTTTGGCTGTGTGATTTACTTTCACCCCTGCAAACCCCTCTCTCTCTCTGCAAGGAGCAGTACTGCGGCCTGTGATGAAGTACTTTTCAGCTGGCCAGTGACGCCTCGGGGAATGCAGGGAAATGAAGACAAATAGTGCTCTGCATGAACGGGTTTATAAGAGGCAACAATGAATGGAGGTCATTGGTTGAGAAATTATGTTCAATGATATAGAGTCTGTGAAATTGTGGCATTTTAACTTTGATGCAGTCTCAAAACTAAACCTTTAAAATTTATTGGAAAGATATGCTATGTCTATGGGTGACAGGAGGTAGAGTGGAGTGGGTTGTCCACTAATGGGAATTTGTGAATATAGGGGGTGGTGTCCATAAATATAGAGCATAATAAAGTGCAAAATCTATGCAGAGGATTATTCAGCACAGAGTAAAGGAGTGTGTGAATGTCAGACCGCATTGTCCGTGTTTCCCTTTGCTCTTGTCAACCACTTCCAGGATAAACAGCCGATGGCACTCCTCATCACCAGCGCCGTCCTGCAAGAACTTGTCTCAGCCAATCAGTGAAGTCAACTGTTTGCGGGGCCCTGTATTGGCTGGCTAACGTGTCTCGGGGGTAAACTGAAGTTTGCCCTCAACGATGTGACACCGCCGCCCCACTCTTGGATGTCTGACCTCATCTTGCTCTCACCATCCGTCTGTGTCCCTCGTCTCGCTTGCTGTACTTTCTGCCCCGCTCAGCTCGGCAACAGAGAAAATAGAGGCCAAAGGCTCAAAGTGTGTCAGCATATAGAGAAGGAATCTAAACGAATCTGTTTGTTAGATCGATAACAAACCCTTCACCTTTTTAAACATGACGACATTAAGTGCAAAACTACAAAACATTTATTTATCTGTCTTATTGATTTCACAATCGGCATGTGCATTATTACAGGTCCAAGAAAGTGCACTGTCACATTTAGTGTGACGTAGTTGTTCACGACAATGACAACTTCTCCAGTTCGGGGATCAACGTACTGAGTCCAGCTTCACTGAACTTTGAACAGGTGTACAGGTGTTTGTGCAGCAGCAGGCGTGCAGATTCAGGATTCTGTGGACTGAGTGCTGCAATCTGTCTTTACTCAACGCTGCTAAATTCTTGCAGGTCACATTAACAGTTTCAAAAAGAAAGCTGCAACCAGCATCACCACAGGCCAAACGAACAGCCCATTCAACAGAGATTTAGAATGCTGCACCAATGAAAATAAATCTATACATCTATTATTTAAAGTAACAATACACTGCATCTAGTTCTTTAGGGGGAAATTGCCTTTACTTGTGCTTAACTAACACAACTGCTGAATCTTTAGTGGAAAGGACCACAAATCCCTGGTGAAGACACACATGAAAACGGAGGCTGCCCTTGTGAAGGCTGACAGGATGATCACTGTAATCATTAGGTATCAACAACCTCTAGAACCCACATCGCTGCTCATCACCAAATGAGCAGGAGGCAAATACAGTGGGTGGGATCCTGAGGGAGAGACAGAAATAACGGCAGAGAGATCAAAGTCTCCGCCTCTTACCTTGGGGAAGGTCAGCCTACACACTGCTCCTGCTGTAATACAGGCAGAGAACCCTTAACGATTTAAACCGCTACCACGAGAACATGCAGATGGCTGGATGCTTATTAAGTTTGTCGGGGTGATGTTTAAGCTAAAGCCAACCAGGTCATTAACTGTGCTCAACTCTCACTCACAGACAGAGGCTGCACCCAGAGACGTTTAATTCCTCTGGATTAGAGTCGTAAATCTCAGACACATGTAACAGCCAAGACGAGGCGATGACGAAAATGAGCAATGAGAAATCTAAGCCCATCATTAACTTGCTCTTGTGGAGTCACTTGGACCATCAGCTACTGAAGAGTTTGCTTTTTTGACAAATTAAAGTTATCAAGCTGGAAAACATTGAACGCAAACTGGACGGATATGAAATAGGGAAGAAACCATTACTCACTGAAGTTACAGAAGAAGAAATGTATGACTCTCTGAATATGTATGATGTACGAGCATGTCTACTTATGCCTTCTTGGGGTTTTTATAAACCAAATTTTAGGATTTCATTCATTCATTAAGGACTTGTAATATTGAAATAAAATATAAGAATAAATATATATTTATATTAACTGTCATGTCATGTGCAATACTCCAGTTTGTATTGTACCATCATGTCTTTGTCTTACAGGTTTTTATTTGTGGGTCATTCTGTCTCAAATTTGTATTACCTCCAACATTCAAACAAACATAATTAAAGAACATAGTATATATAATAATACAAACACCATAGTAAAGAATTAGTGATGTGATGCCACTTTAGTCTCAGAAAATACTCAAAAACCTAAGAGCAAACTTTCTGGAGGTGTTGAAGGAGATTTGCAATAAACTTTGGAGAAAATTTGACCAATTTTAGAATATCCATGTTTTGCATTTCAACTATAACTGTTATATCCATTCTCATAAGCCACGAGTTACACCTCACTTTTTGATGTGCAAATGAAACTTGACCATCAGTAGCAGATACATGCCACATGCTAGGGTTATCAGGATCACTTGGATTAATCCCATGATATCCTCTTTGTAAAACATATTCCTTGCATTAACCTGCCAACTCTTGCCAAGGCTATCAGAGTGCACTTGTGTGATTAAATTCAAGTATACGAACAATAGTGCATGGGCTGGGGTTTGAGTGCAGCCTGACCATATCATGATCTCTTGTAGGAGAGTAACAGGCCTGCTGCAAAGAATGGATGTGAGCCAGGCTTGGACAAACAAAACAAGTGGTTGAGAGCACACACAGCAGACAATGGGCGCCCTCCCCTCTCTGTAGCCTTTACACGCTCTGCACAGCCGACAGCCCGTGTCCCCCTGACACCCCGGCTCTCCATCGACTGCCGGCTCTTTGTTTTCCCATGCAGGGTATCATGCCAGAACTTGTGAGTGAATAGAACACGCACTTTTGCTTTCGTAATGTCTGAATTGCCCACCAAGACTAAGGAACAAGACTGATGCATATTGTTTGTTTGTGCGCTTTGCTTTTTGTTACTTCTTAGGACCTTATCCAATTTCAAACACCGGTACTTGTTGGGACCAATTTGTGATCCTGATAAGGCAGAGCATTCTGAGGTCGTGGTAGAGGTAAAGGAAAACCACAATAAAAGGAAGTCAATGCAGTTTCTTATCAACAACAGCTGCGCACATTTTTTGTCAGAGTCAAAAAAGATTTATTCATATAGAGCAAAGTTTTGAATGCAGAATTTTAACTCCTATTCCTCAAGCCGATACATTCCACATGTCCATGACCTTTTTGTATCTTTTTCTCAAATGTAAAATATGTACACCTCACTGCATTATTTTATTCAAGTTTATCTTGGAGATATCTACTACTAATTCACAACCTAAGAGATCAACACACACCAACACATGAAAATCAACATCTTCAACCACTTCAAAACTTTCAAAATCCAAGAAAAAAGTACCAACCAATGTTTTATGAAGGTAAGGTACGTTGAGCTCTCAGGGCCACCATACTCAACATCCTGTTTAAGACAAAGTTCCCTCCTCAGATCCCCAAAGCAAACAGACAAGCATACAGAGGAAGGATCATTCTTCCTGTGTAGATGTGCAGATGAGATATATAAAGCACAACAAGTTGTGGAACTTAAATATGAGGAGAAACAATTCTACATGTGGTAAAATGAAAGCCCAAACACAACATAAAGATATATTATTATTAACAGTATAATTAAGTGTTTATCTATATAACTTTAAAGTGTAGTACTTCTTCAATTATAAAGCAAAATGTGTTTCTGTAGTAATTCATGATATTAACCTACAAACTACACAGTTTTTTCTAAGGATTCAGTGAATACTCCTGGTTGGTTGGTGTCAGATGGTTCTGTATATGCTTATGACAGCACAGAACAATAGGTGGGTATGCACATTTCATAGCTGTTGACCTAAATGGCGGCGTTTAATCCAGACTTGGCCCTGAAAGCAGCTCAAGCCCGACAGTCAGACGCAGCCCTTGTGTGGCCTTGCCTCTAGTCAGAGAGTGAGACAGTTCTGCTAATCTGTCTGTTACTGCCAGACTCTTACACCAACCTGAGGGACAAGAATATGACAAGATATCACCATCAATAAGATAATAAGGTGGGCAGAATTAAGGGACAGAAATATAAACTGTCTTACTGTTTAACTGAGTGTAAAAAACACCACGCTCCTACCATCATTGGCCGGCTTAGAGTATTGGGGCCACGGGGCCGTCATGATTAGGAGCGTGTTATTCGAGGTGATGCCGCGATGCATCAATGTCACGCTAACCAACCTCCACTCACTCCCCCCTTGTAAAAGACCACGCCCCCAAAACTCAATGTTCTACTCTACAGGGTTTTATCTAATCACTGTTCAACACTTTAACTGAATATGTTTCTTAGGATTTTCATTAAGCTGCTCAAGGGCAACTTTTACTAAGGAACTCGTCATTATGTGGTGCATGGTATTTACAAAAATAACTCTCTTTTCACATCCACAGACTAATAAAAAAAGTGATTCATGTCCAACTGGTAGATGCAAACAATGGTGCCATGATGACAGAAGATGTTAAGTTTCTCTAAAAGAGATATATTTATTATTAGAAAGCCGATACATTTTGTTGGATCGCTGCACATTTCAAACTTTGCAACCTGCTCACGTGTGATTGGGAGTGTTCCAGTGCTAAACTTCCAGCTAATTGAAGTAACATGTGTTGTGTTGGCGAGTGTCTCAATTTGCGACTTTAAAGAGTTCTTACAGCGATTGGTGAGTGCTGATCGAGTGCTTTCGTCAGCGAGTTGCAAATCGGGCTGAAAATCGTGTGGTGTGACCTAAACTTCACCGAGGAAAGTCACAGCTGGAGTTAAGTTTTTACTACCAAGTTTTTGTGTAATTGCTTCTGAAGGTTTAAATAAATTTGCACTGAACTGAATAGAATATATAAAATGAAGCTGCATTTTAAAATGTATTTGGTAGATACATCAAGGACAGTTTGGGTTTTGGTCTAAACATGTGTTTTCAATGGTTTTAAAGGGATTTTAATTGTTGGTAACTACATAAAGACTTACTTCCTTCCTTCCTTCCTGCATTGCCTCCCCACATCTACACAAATGTGTAGCCTGATGAAAACAATGTTAAGAATGGTTCATGGAGCATTATTAGATGGACCTTTGTCACTCTGTCTTTCTGCAGCTCTCACTCACAGCATGGTGTCAAATTGTTTGGGACATGATGAAACTGCTGCAGTGCTGAGACCTGAGAGTGACCTTCAGCTCTGATGCACCTGCCTCGAAGAATTTCACTCAAACAAATTGACCAGACTGAGCGATAAAGTTCGGGAGTTAGAAAAAGATTGTGAATTTCTTTCACAAACCAAGATTTCTCCTGTAAGGTTTTCATTACCTCTGTCTACAGCTTATCATAGACCATACAATACAATGAACAACCGTCCCAGTTCATCTCCGTTCTTTTAAAGTGAAAAGGTCTTTAAAGATTTCAGACAGCCCTTACAGCTCAGTGAATGTTCTAGTTCTGTTTGGCCTCTGGTTAATGGGCAGACTGGCTGTCATCCCGATAACATCACTGAGTAGAAAGGTTTGTGAGAGGCAAATTAGTTTCAGGATTTGTATCTACTTTCTGCGCACTATACAAAAGAGTTTTGAATATTTACACTCCTTCTGTTTTATGGCACGGGGACTTCTCCTCTTTATCACTATTCCACTGTTTAATTATTGCTTAATGATTTCTACATAAAACAGAGAGAATCTAGCGAGTCCTGAACTGCTAACTGTTCCCCAAATTAATGAATTCATTGATCAAACAATAAAAAGAATGCCCGCTCAGCTTTGAGATGTAAAACAGGATTTTCTCTGAAAAGCAGCAGCTGATTCTGTTGGCCCCAATAACCGACATCTACAATTAACATTCAGTCTGAAGAGGGAGAGTGGACAGAGATGTGTTGTGTGAAGATGCTTAGACACACACAGACACACAGACAGACACACACCTGACAGCTGCATTTTAACACTCCCTTCCAGGTTTTAAGTCTTAAATTTAATTATCCGGTGGTGGCAAGTAGGGGGGTGTGTGTGTGTGTGTGTGTGTGTGTGTGCGCGCGCGCGTGCGTGCACCAGCGGGAGGGGGCTGCCTGATGGCTGGGACCTGTGATTTGATTTTGGAGGGGCAGATGGCAGGCTGCTGCTGGAAGGCATTTGGGGTGTGTGGTTTGTGTGTGGGGGTGTGTATAGGGTGGGGGTGGGGGGGGGGGGCACTTTCTAGGAGTGCAAAATAAAGCTTTTTATAGAATCTATGGGTTTAGTTTGTTACTATGGGTTACTGGTATGTTTTGATTCTCATTTAAAGACCTGATAATAGTTGGTGATTAACACCTTAAATATTAGTGACCTAATAAAACTGAGTGCATTATAAAAATGTAAATGTCAGTGATGGATGATCAGATATAAAAGCCAGTAGGATGTCTCTGTAACAAGTGGCATCTTTGTGTGTGTAAAGCACATCCACAGAGGGGTTATTGGTTTAGTGTCTGTTTCTGTGCCTTGCTCCACAGTGATCTAAGGTCATTTTGAAACACACACAACAAAGAGATGCTGAACAGAATATTATTTTCACTTCAGATGGAGACCAGTTCCATCAAGTGTACTCTACCATATACGGATTACACTCTGGGCTGGTTGAGATTCATAGATTGATTTTCTGGTCCGACTCGGTGGTTCGAAGGAAAACATGCTCCCCCAAAGTGTTGTGTTGTTGTAATAGGAACTGACATCAGGAAATGCCCCCTGGAAAAAAAATCTCTTTATCATGACACATTTATGGGTTTGGTGCATGTCGTCACTGTGGAATGATTTCTCTCCACATTTAGTGATTTTTTATTTTCAGGTAAACAATTCAGTGTTCCTCTATAGACTGACAGAAATCTCCCCAAACTAGATACATCTTTTAAACAATGACTAAATTGGTGGGAACAAACAAGTCAGCTCTACAAGTAGTCAACATAGAAGTAAAGACATGTTGACATAATGTTAATATTATTTTGGACTGGGAATAACAAGAATCCCCTCAGCCTACATTACAGAGAGCACAAACTGATCTGGATGCTGTTGGACAGGATGTTGTCAGGTGTCCAGCTCTGTGCTTTGGTTCATGTTACAGGCTTAATGGGTTAAACCCTCCAATTAGACTTTTAATTCAATCCTGAGAGACGATCCTGTTGCAGCCGAGAGATGAACACAGGTCAAAAGCAAAAGACATCATGGCGAGAACATACTTGCTGTTGCTTGAGGGTCGCTGCACTGACAGATGTGAACCAGACAGATCCAAAGTAAATTGCTCAAGAACAGACTAAGAATTTTGTAAGTGTGTATAACTTTCACGTGAAGGTTTTCAGACAGAGTAATAAAAAATCTCTGTTGAAAAACCCAAACAGGCTTTAAATCCTGATTTGATGTTCACACATCATCATGAGATACACTACCTGACTCACAGATATAAACATTAACCTGTAAAATGAATGAGTAAATCTAGAATCTGTTGCCTGTATAAAAACAGAGCAAATGCTGTTGAGCACTTGCTGACACCGTGTTTGAAGATTTATTGAAGAAACAGTGTCTCCAGCTGATGAGGAGAACGTCACAGTGTCAGACTGATGGATGAATGGATTCAAGTTCAAAGAATGATGCTGAAATAAGAGTCTGCTGTGACTAATGGCTGATGTGTTTATCATGAAAAATCCTGTGGTGAAAATCTGAAGAAGATACATGAAGTACTCAGCGTGAGTTGTGTAATGTGTCATTTGAAATATACAACAGTGAAATAGACTCAAATGATTGATTGATGATTTGAAGTATAAATACACAGCTAAAAGGAAACACAAACTTACTACATCAGATCTGCCTGGTCTTAGAGAGTGGATACCTGACCTAAGTCAAGCCGGGTTCAGACAAAGTTTGAGTAGTTTGAGCAGTTATGATTAAATAAACATACAGCAATATGCTGGATACTATTAAATAATCCTTACAAGCCATTAGAAAGTGTGTTCCTGTTCTGTGCTGGCTCTGACAGAGAGGACACTGGTCTGGCTCTGTCAGAGGTGATAAGGATCACTATTCTCATGAGTCACTTATCTGGACTGTCAGAATCCTCCTGCCGGCTCACAGGAAACAGACAGCAGCTCCTTCGCTTTTCAGACTCTACTTTGATTTTTTTTAACTTTGAGGTTTTTTTAAATGAAGACATCGTTCTGTTTCATGTAAACGTAATGTCAAAGTTATTTCATCAATAATCAACAGCTCAGTGGGATTGTTGATTTAATAATACAGTTGAATTTCATTAACAATGAAACAGCTTTTCTAGTCTTTGTGAACATTTTAACCTTTGTTCATAAAGAAGTTTTCACAAAAAGTATTTTGCCATCAAACTTTTGAAACTGTTGAAAATAATTATATTATTGTAAATTTTTATCTTTGCATTCAAAACTTACTAACTATTTATACATGAATATGATGTGAACCTCTTAACTGCATTTCAGCCCTTGCTCCCCACGTTCCTAAAAAATAATTTTGTATATTTCCTCCTTTGTAATGTTTCATTGATTTAAGTATAATTTATACTTGACATTCGTCATGAGCTGTTTAAATCATTGTGCCCTTATTTGAATAATTTTGTGAGATGAGTTAAAATTATGTCATTAATAATAATAATGTAAGGCATCTCCCAGATGAGGCAACATCGATATAAATCTTTTGACCAGGGGCACCATGTGTTTGAGCTCACCTCATCTCCCGCCACCCGGGACCCTCAATGAGAATCTCAGATGCGTTACAGCGGTGAATGTGTCCCAGATGGATCAGATTATAGCAAAAACAGTCTCTGATGGCTGTATGAGGTGGGGAGGACACTATACTGATGGTTATGGCAAAAGGCCTGAACTCCAAAGTGTATTCATTAGTGCCTTGTTGAAATAACTGTGGCGTGTAATTATGTATGGTTGATTAAATAGGATGTAATTACCTCGACTGCTGACACAGCTGAAGCCTATAAATCACAGCAGTTTCTGGAGATAAAACCTTTCGGCTAAAACGCTCAGCCTCGCAGGCCCATCTGGTTTTCATGTGCACATCATCCAACTTCATCTCACTGAAAACAATGCAGGGAACTCCCTCTGTAACGGTCATGTTATGTAATGATAGACAGTGCGCTCATGGATTTGCAGGACCCAGAAAGTACCTTGTTGACATGGATGGTTTCGCTAGAGATGCTACTCTCACCCACACGGGAGGACACAGTTTTAAATCGTACAGTGATGATGCTGTCAGACCAAGGAGGTTATGTTTTCACCCCTGTTCATTTGTGTGTTGGTTGTTTTGTTTGTTTGTTTGTTTGTTTGTTTGTAAGCACGGTTGCATCAAACACTACTTGTGGACTGATGCAGTATGGGCCAGGAAAGAACCCATTGAATTGTGGTGTGGATCTGGACAAAGGTGTGGATCCGAGATGGGCGCTTGTTGGCGTTAATTTGTGGATCTTCTTCCCTTCTTCCCTCTCTGTATGTATCTTCTGTTATACTGATATATGTCCAATTGTCTCTATTATGCTAATATATAACCTGTATTGAAGATTTTGTATCTTTTGTATTTCATAGTTTGTTGTAATTGGGTGTGGATTTGTGGTTTCTACCACACCCCACATGTATTTTTCAATATTTAACTTCATGCAATTTGTATTAATGTGGATTGAAATAAACTCAACTAAACTCAATGAAAAAAGAAATCAGGTATATTGAGGGGACTGATATCTATGTGTGTGTGTAATATGGTAAAGGTTGATTGTAAGGGAACTGTTGGTATGTGCTCCACTGAGTGCCATAAACAAGTATTCTTTTTGACAGACTCACCTGCTTGCCCTCCAACGTGAACAGTCTTCTCACAGCTCCAGAGTCCAACTTGATCGCCTCCGTGATGTCAGTGAGCACCTGCTCGAAGGAGTGCGCCGTCTTTTTGTTGAGCAGTACCCGAACCGCCTTGCGGGGTTTGACGCCGCTGCGGATGACTGTGACAAGCTTTGGTTTGATGAAGTCCTTGGACTCGCGCTGCACCAGCGGGATGAGAGAGGAAAGGGAGCGCGAGGTTCCAGTTTTGCAGCCTACCGACCAGTTGGGGTTGACGTTCTTGGTGTATTCTACACGCCGGAAGGGTTCGTTGGAGGCGCACACATAACTCTCCCCTGGAGGAAGACAGAAGTTGATAGTAGATATAGTCAACACATGCAAAGCTCAGCAAACATATTCACATCCAAGAAACAAAACACACATGCATGCATCACACGTATAGAATTAATACTGCTTCCACTTTTGTGTCAGACGAACAACAAAGAGTTAACATTCCTCAGTTGGAACAAAAAGGCACATTGAGAGGCCGGTCCAGCGTAACTCTGCCCTTCGTCCCTTTCAGCTGCCGAGCTGCTGCACTGGCCTCCCTCCAAAGCAAAGCATTTTGTTTTATCTGCCAGCATTCCATCAGAACCGTTAACACGCAAATGTTTCCCCTTAAGAACAAAGTCGTGTGACAACAGGGGGCTGGTAAAATGAAAACCACAGCAAGAATGTGTGAAGGATTCTTTTGGAGTGATTGTTAGACGAGAAACTGTTGTTCTTCAGCATGAGTAAGAATGTGACACATATTTTCTCTTCTGGCTACATTCAGTGTCCATGAAGAGGAAACCTACACTCAGAAGAAACAAGGCATATTATACTTTACATACAGTGAATTCTGTCCAGCAACCATTATGATATGAGGACAAAAACAGAATTCCTCTTTCTGCATAAAGAACTTGTTTCCTGCTTGAATGATCAAGAAAGAAAAGTATTGTTTTTACGATAACATTCATTGCATCAATATGAGAACTTCTCAGTGGCTGGGGTGTGGTGTGTTAGGGAAACTGCACAGTAATTAGGTCAATCTCTGAGCCTATTGGCTATCGTCTGATGAAGAATTAGCCTTTGTGGCCTCTGGTGCAGACAGTGGATATCTGGGCCAAGACTATCTTCTGTTCGCCCTACACTGTTCCCAGTCCGAGTTGTTTTGAAACAATGCTCCGAAATGTAGTTCTACTAACCAGATTACAACTGATAATACATGAAAAAGTGTCACAAAAGAACTATTGCACATCATGGGAATTTTGGTGTCATTGTACATCGTACAGAGGGCAACATTAATCACACAAATATGATGATTATCGTACATCTGGCAACACTGTCCCTCACTTACAATCCGTTTGAAGAGATTATAATGAGGTTTCAAAGCAGCTTAATCCTTAAATCCTACAAACCACACAAATATGTCAATTTATAACTTTAAAAATGTGTTTTATGTTCCCTGTCTTGAGTAAATGGTGGATTTTACTGACTAAAGAAATCCATACCATCTATAAATTCTGGTTGCTGGATATGCATCAAGACAAATGAACGGAGCTACAGCGTAAAAAGAACATTTGAGACAGTCCCAAGATATCTGGTTTTATTAAGCCTGCAATTAACCAGAGGCTAATTAAAGAGCTGGGACGCAGCTGATGGGGGACAGAATAATAAACTGAGCCTGTCAATCATCTGAGGGAAACTGTCAGAACACTGAGACGCCATCAGATGGCGACTGGTGACAAGTCTATTCACTGGAGACCTGGGATCTCAGGTGCAACATCTCCCAGTCAGGTGAGAGGGCGCCTCCTCTGCCCGCCACCGGCTGCTGCCCTCATCTGCACAACAGATGAGGTCGATCTCAACAGAGCTGCCTAACCAGCTTCTACTGCAGTGGTCACACAGCTGTCACCAATATATAACCCAGATAGATGTGAGTAAATGGGAATCATAAAACTGTATTGAGGCTTTGCAAGATTTATCATATCCAAAACAATGAAGAGAGATCATGCACATCTCAATTCTTTGTTTTGTAGACTTAATATTCACAGTGGTGGTAAAAGAAATTAGACATATGGACACATGCCACACAATCCTAATCTGTGCCACTTTGCAAATTTCTCAATCCTTGGTTTATTCTCTTGTCCAAGAAACTCATTTGAATTGTTAAAAGGGATCCCAGAGTCATTTTTAGATATATAGATCTAGCATTTGTAACATCCACCTTCATGTATCCATCTCCCTTACATTCAGGATGCAGCTCAGTTTTAGCCTGGAGCAAAAAATCCATCAATCTCTACAAATTAGACATTAATGGCTGAGTGGCTTTTACAACTGTTAAAATTTAAAGATAATTGAAATCAAACTTATAATACAGGCTATGATGACAAATCTTGGAAATTCCCTGGAATCAAATGATTTCATGAACAGAAAAACATTTGCTTTAATTTCATATGCACATCAGACTGTGGTGTTTGAAGCTTCTCTGGATGTGCTGCAGAAAAGTTAAGCATGAATTAACTTTTATTCTGAAGCATTCTTATCCTGATGAACTGTGTGAGCCCTGAATCACAGAAACTAGAGGGCAGCTCCTTTTCTTTGACTCAGGTCTCATGAGGAAGTTCTCTAAAAGCTTCCTCATTTGGTTCATGATGTGAAATCCCTGGATCAGGGCTAATGCCGTAAACAGCTATAAAACGTACAATATTTCTAATGTGGAAAATTATCTTTAGCCAAGTTAAATATCCACAATAGGGAACTTCATTTCTACATTTGCTAGAAAAAGACCCTTCAGCTTGCAAAGTTATTGTCCCATCTGGAGTTCCTCTGTCAGCAAGTTGTTCGGACAGTAAACTACAAAGCTTCAGTGTCTGCTACCTCCCTGTGTTGTTTTCCACGAGCACAGCAGTTCAATTTGGCTGGCTGGCTCCCCTCCGGCCGTAAGGGCCACACATGTGAGCACTGCTTGATTGGCTTTCCACACAAAAGAGCCCCAGCAGGCCTCAATCAATGGAGGCGAACTGCTGAGCTGTGCAGTAATGTTCCCTCTCTCCATCCATTTAGATGGGTGAGTAAACAAGGACACTGGAGACAGCCCACCTGCAGTCCGTCTCCTGTTTGAGATGTTTTGACATGTATTGTCACTGCCAGAAAGAACAAGGATTAAAGACTGACCCAAAAAATGAGCAGAACAAACTTTTTCCTCTGCGTTTTAATTCTCGTCTACGCACAAGAAGTGTCACTTAAACAGAGATTTAAACAAAAACCTTCTAAAGTGCAGAATTTCAAAAACTCCATGTGCACATGCAAAATAGAGCGTTTGGGGAACAATAATGTCACAGCTTACTTTGTGCACGCCCACTGTTGTTTTATGCAATGAGCAACCACCAGAAACAACAACAATGGCCGCTTTTTAAGACTTTCTCTACGTTTGGTCTAGTTATAAGTTTATAAGCATCACATCACATTCACAAGCTTCTGCCAAAGATATAAGTTAAAGAAATGTTGCTTCTATTGTTTTGGTTTTGAAGTTACTACTGTTAAAGGACAACACGCTCACAATATTCTTCTCTGGTATTCAACGAATCATTGTCGTAGACTTTATCGTGACCCACAGAGGCTTGTTTGAGCGTTTGTAGTCGTTTTTGTGTTCACGTCGCATGATGGAGGGGAAAATATCTGATCAAAAACATATCCGCAGTAGTGCAGACAAGGCCAAAATTAGTTGTTGAATAGTCAGTCAGAGGTACAACTCTGGACCAACCCAATGCACCAAAAACCACTTCACTTCTGCTGCAGTTTGCCAAAGTAATGATGCTACAGAATTGAGATCAGACACTGGCTGGCCTAAATCTTCCCCGGTCTCTCAGGGGGACAGGGTGCAGGAAATGAGGAGCCTACGTTTTAGGAGGATGTGAAATAAAAATAAACCGGTACATAGGAATAATGACTGCAGTGAGAGGTCAGCGAATCCTCAGTGTGTGTGGCCAAGCGGTAACCCCTCACGTTGAAAGAGGATTGCAGGCAGGTCGCAGAGCAGACAGACATGAAGCTTAAGTTCTTACAGAGAGGTCACTGTCCCTGCAGGGAGAACAACACAGCAGGAAAGTGAAAGGGTCGCTGACTGTGCTCGAATTGTGTCTGCAGTGCACAGCTGCATCTGACAAAGTGGTTTAAAAACGAATTAGTTTGGAAACTCCTTTAAACCCTAAAGCTCCTCACTAATATGTCTAAACTGAACATATAGCTGTGACTGCAGGACTCTCCTGTTACTTCTAACTGGCTACTATGTTATTGCAATCAGTTAGTTTCCAGTCACCCATTACACTGCAAGCAATAAACAGATAGTGTGGATGGGGGGGGGGGGGGTCTTCCATCTTTCAAGCCCCAAGGGTGACACTAAGACTTAAACAGCAAATGGACCTTACAACAAAACACAGTCATCAAACATTTACTCCCAGGCAGGAGGTATAAAATACACATAAACTCAAAGTGGAGGAAAGTGAAAGAGCAGCTGAGATGAATGAGTAGAAGTCTGAATCCTGAACCCAGGCTGCACGGGGGGGGGGGGGGGGGGGGGGGGGGGGGGGGGGGGGGGTCTCCTTGTGTGCATTTCATGGCACTGGGTCCAACCATAGACTGTATATAAAGAGGGTCAAACATGTCACAAGCGTTATGTCAAGGATGCAAATTGTGTGAATGATAAGAGGGAGGATTTGCAATTGCATCCAGTATGAAGTGATGCTCCCTGGAGATAAATGGATAGACTTCTACTGTGCACAAAGGAGAACTAACTTTGTGGAGCCAGACTTCACGTGTCCTGACTGACCTTTAAAACCTCTGGCCTCACTTTCCTGAGGCTGCAGTGCACCTCTGCACGAGCCAGTTAACCAATATCCAAGGCAAAAATTTAGCTTTTAACAAAAATCAATTGCATGTCTGGATCAATGCACATTAGTCTGTCATGCACCAGGCCTCTTTCATAATGTATGGTTACATGAGGAGGCTATTACATCCATCATCAAGCCTTACCCTCCACTATCTCATCCAGGCTGCTGATCTTCCTGCCTCCGTCCAGCACGTACAGGGTCCGGACCCCCTGGGGGAGGTTGACGTTGTCCGACAGGGACCGTGTGAGCTCCATGAGCAGCGCGTCCAGGGACCTGAACCGGTCGTTGGAGACAGCATACACCAGCCCTTTGAAATATTTGTCCCCATTGCGGTAGAATCGGACTTTTCTGGCTTTTTTCTCGGATGTGAGTGACTGCAGGGTGCGTGTGCGGTAGAAGCTACAGTGCGCACTGTGCGCCGGGCTGGGGACCACACCGTTGCCCCTGGAGCCAGGCTGCGTGGACCCGGTGCCCGAGTTGGTCCTCGGCGTCCGCTGCGGCTTCTCCTCAAAGTGCTCGAACTCAATGCTTCTGCTCAGAGACATCTTGTCTGTCACTTCACCTTCCTGTTGTCAAAAGAAAAACAGCACGATACTTGAATCCAGAAGGACCCGTACACGTGTGCGCACTCGCTTCTGCGGCTTCCAGAAAGAGGAAAAACTAAATCTGAATCCAGATTAATGCGCAACAGAGTTTGACAGGCATCGCTGTGGAGTTTCCAAACCAAAGTTGGGTGAACCGCAGCAGACTGACCGCAGACCTCCTGCTCCTCCTCCCCTCACATCCTCCTCCTCACTGGAGTCTGAGTCAAACTGTCACTGGATCGTGAGGGAGCAGGAAACCTCCCCAGCCTCAGGGTCCTAACGCCCGAGCTTTGTTCTGCTCATGTGTTCAGGACCTGAGGACGATGAAGGCTTAAAGGTCCCGTGTGTGTGTGTGTGTGTGTGTAGGTAAAAAAAAGATCTATTGGCAGAAGTTGAATGTAAAATAATCCTTGTGATGTTTTAACTGGTGTGTAATAATCTAAATTGTACAAATTGTGGTTTTCTTTACCCTTGAATGAGCCTTTATATTTAAAACACTTTATATTTACATCAGGAGAGGGTCCTCTCTATGGAGGCAGCCATGGTTTTTTTTTACAGTAGCCCACACTGGACAAACTTAACGCCTTTTGAGTTTTTACTCTACCACAGGTTCTCTTTCCTGTTTGGAGGGGGAGGGGGAGGTTATGGGTATTCAGCTACAATTTCACCACTAGATGTCACTAGATTCTACACACTGAACCTTTAACTGTCCTCCTCCATGACCTCAATTATGTTCAAACTGTAAAAATACCAGAAAAGTAATTCCTATACATATATTAATATATTAATTTATATATATATATTAATTCTATACTACCAAGTTTAGTTGAAATCTGTTTTGTAGATGTTGTGTAATCCTAAACTGTGTTCATACCTCCCCCAAGGCCCAACAGTCGTCCTATGAAACCATAATTAAATTCACTTGATCCCGATTCTTGATTTGGCACCAAATTACACACACTCATAAATATCAGACTTCTATACGAGTCTGTCAAACACTGAGCTTTATAGGACAAAGCCAGTTTAACACTATGCCTGGTGGGTTCACCGCTGTTCCCCTCCAGGCTCGTACCTTCCCGTGTCACCACCTGGCACTGCACGGCACAGTCCTGAGCCTCACTTTCACTGCAGCTTGACAAATAAAATCACAAACAGGGCCAACACAGTATAAAGGACAGAATGGGGATGAGTTAACCCACTTTTCAAATACATTGGCCTAATTCCTGAAGCCAATGCAACAGAAAACACTAATCTGTCACATTTAATGAGCAATTATAGGGTCAAGCTAGTTTTTAAAGACGGCTCAGTACAATTCTGACAGTTACAGGTGTAGTCATACATTTAGCAGTTTGGCTGGTAGCTAATTTACTTTTAAAAACTGCAGGTCATGTGTGTGCCCTATAAAACAATCTTATTTAAAATAATTGAATAGTATCTAATGAACAAGGAAAGGCCAATCAAACCCAGCGTGAAGACCATAAAATATGTGAAATTTGGTTATAAATCAATTGTGTCAAATGTGAGAGATGGCTGGTCATTTAGTTTGAAGGTGGGTGGCCCTTTTTTTTTACTTTGTGAGAAAGGAAAGGAGATTTTGAGTGAATAGAAACAAAGCAACCTTATCTGTCTATTGTCAAACTTATTATTCTTTTTTCCCCTTGATTTAACTATTTCATTCAAATCTGTATAAATGTGTTTCCAGCAACATCTTAGGAATTCCTCAAATCAACAGCCGGCCTGTTTTGGATGCATTGTTCTCAGCAGCCTTTGAGAAAGGAGGAAGTCACTTAGCAGAAACTAAATGGAAGTGCTCTTCCCCCGGCAGAGGGAAATCCTGTACAGAATGACAAGCAGAAAATCCCTCACTGACAAGAATCCCTCTCTCTAAAATAAAAATAACAATCAGGCCAGCGGTGAAGCTTAAGCCTCTTCTGACTTCTTCTTCGGGTACTTTTGCTAAGCTGCTAATATAATGCAGTTTATGGGGGATTGTGGGAATAAATTCTCCTCAGGCATTTGTATGAAAATCATTTAGCAGAGGATATCCACTCTAAAGAAAACAATGCCAAGCTTGTGCTCAGCTGCAAAGCTACTGGTTTCAGGCAAAATCACATGCCTCATAAATACAGGCTACTTACTGGAGAAGAGAAGTGAGATCTCAGTTTTTTACTACACAACATTTTATAAAACACACTTACAGTTACTTCAGTGTGTATATATATTATTAAAAATGACTTGTAAGTGTATTAATAGCATCGAGATATCTAACAGACTGGAAACAGCGTGTATTATTTTACAGCAGAAAGCAGGTGCAGCAACATTCAGATTAATGTGCTAATAAAGAAGGAGGATGTAGCTTCAGGGATCAAAGGTTATGAGACAGTTAGAGGTCAATGGTGCATATCTTATTGTGGAACACATCCTACGGTTCTGGCAGTCTTAGACACAGTGGATATTTAATATCTCAGTCAAAAAAGAATAATGAGGAAAACTAAATTGTAGCAGTCATTCACTGCAGTGATTTAACCAGTTAATTAGTTTATGTAGACTGATGAGCCTCTATGCTTGATTTCTTTTCTGTGTGATGTGGCAACATTAAAAGAGAAAAAATACTCCACCTCCCTCTAGTGTTCACCGAGTAAACGAGTGGAGGAATTCTAGAATAACCCTAGATTGGCTCTGGGAGATAGGGGCGGGGGGGAGGGGGGGGGGGGAGGGGGGGCTGAAAAATTCAGCACTTAGATTTGATGATAAACTGAGCAATTACCCATATTGATACAGTGATATTCTACATTTCTGTCTCATGCTTGTCATAAAGGTTTGGACACTTTGTACACAGAGACCAGCACGTCTGTTAGGCGCTTATTTTATTGGAATATTAATATTTATCAGAGATTATGCTTGAAAAACAATGATGATGATATGATTATAAGGTGCATGTCAATAACCAATGTCATAAAAACACATGTGTTGGTTTTTCATATTTAGTTTTCACCTGTAGATTAGGGGAATGAAAAAGAAATGAATGGTTCACTTCGAATCTCTAAATGACAGTGCACAAAATGTGCCAGAACCATAAAGTGGACAAAAAAACAATCATCCTCAGCCGTGACCCATGGCAACTATTATGAGGATAATAAAAGTGAGTCACACACACACTGCCGTGGTAATTGCACAGAGTAAATCTCTTGCTATAGGAGAATAAAGTGTTTTCCAGGAAAGGAACACTGTCTATATCTATTATTTACCAGGCAGCGCATCCAAATCAAAATATATAAATAAATGCACACAGCAGGGATTCATAAGTGTGGGCAGTATCACAAACAAGGGCATTGCGGTTGCCAGACAATGTGGGCCATTCTGATATGAACCAAGCACTCGCTTCCACAACCAAGACAACGTGAATCATAGCAGGTCACTTCAGGTTTGACACAGTTTGGCAGCAGTGACTCTTGAGGGGCCACATTTTCACACAATGACCCAATTCTCTCACACTGTGTTAAAGGTGGAGTCACTGGCATCGCTGCCAGGTCAAGTAGCACGATGCTGTGGTGGATACATTAGGAATCAAAGCTACGTTAGCATTAATCACCCATTCAGTAAGAGACTCACGTGATTCTGAATTACTGTAACAAAATAGATTTGAATGCATGGCCATGAACATGCATTCAAATCTATTCTAAAAGGCTAAAAAAGCCTTTTGCTCCATGTTAAATATATGAATGTTCATATGTAACAGGTTGGAGATATAATAACGACACTGTATTTTATTTGTGTGAAATTGTTTTGGATGAAATTAGAAATAACGAAATTGACTGAACTAAACTTTAACTCTCTGGAGCCCCCTTGAAAACCTGTGCCCTGCACTCACACGTATTTTACAAGACCTTGAATATTGTGCATTAGTCTCAAAATAATTTTTAATAGTTTCTTTTCTTTGCTCTTGTTGAAAGGTGCCATATAAATAGAGTTTGATTGATTGGCTGATTGATTTGTTGCATTTTATACAATCTTACATTATAGTACATCTATGCCCACACTTATCAGAGGAGACCTACCATGACTGACATTTTGTTTTTTTTACAAAATAAACGTTCAATTTACGTGCACACTAAGCCACACCCATGACCACAAGCCAACTCTATTCAGCCAATGAGATTATGTCCTGCTCTGGACTGATCCCGCCTCTTTACCTTTAAAGGTGTAGAGTAAAGGTCATGATGGCGCCTCCCTGTGGAGAGGAGTGTGTCACACAGAGCATCTGTTCCGGTCCAGCAGCAGGTCTGTCTCCAGGCTACGGTGGCTGAGAGAGCTCAATACACTGCAAATTAAAAAACACATGCAAACTCAGAAAACATCAGTTTGACGACACATGTGCTCCAAAAGGTCACAACACATGAAAATACAGAAACGCGCTCCAAGACCAGAAGTGACCAGAAGTTCTTTTGTCATTTACAAGCTAAAAAGAAAGAATTTGCATTTTCTCTTGAAAATGTCACTTTTAAGGTCTGACCACCAGATGGGGCTCTAACACCTTCTTTGCACTGTAGTTGTACTGCTCTTTTCAAATTAGGTGACTTCTTTTTTTTTTTTATTACAAATATTCTTCGTTTGTTTCATTTGACAAACATTTCCTCATCTTGTGTTTCTTCAGCTGACCTATGAACAGTGACTATAAAGGAAAGCATCTGTCAACCTCTACACCTTCATTACCATCAGCGAGTATCGCCTGAGTCACTTCCCCAATAAAGACCTCGGGATATGTGGAGGGGAGCAGCAATGGGAATAGAAATAAAAACCACAGCAAAGGAGTCATGGAGGGGGATTTTTTAAAAGAGCTAATTACATTGGTAGAAAGAGGATATAATTCAGTGAGCCGAGGACAATATGAGGTAGTCCATTTTATAAAGATGTTAGTTTTCAGACTCCAAAAGAAAGTGGGGAGGAAAATAAAATCTTTCTACCATCAGGGAAAAGACCAGGGTGGAGGAGTCAGCATGGAGCGGTGAGCACACTGCAGGAGAAATACTGGAAATATACAGAACTTTCATTTAATTAGTTCTTTGAGTTTTAAATATTTGTAATATAACATCGCTGCATATGCTGCAGATGTGTGCTTAACCACCCACAGAATCCCATCAAGCTGCTCTGACAGTTTGTGTCTCTAAACCTTTTGACCTTGACCCGACATGAAACACACTTCTCTCACCGAGCAGCTCAAAGACAAATCCCGGATCAATAACGTACTCTGTGAGTCCTCTGCATCTAGACATTTATAGCACCGTTAATCTGTCAGAGCCTATATACTTGCAGATTTCAGTCGGAGGAGTCATCGCTTTGACGTCAAAACTAATGGAGTCTGACACATGTCGGAGTGAGGCACTGGCAGGGCCTGATCTCGCCCAAGACGTCCTGCTCCTCCAGAGAAATCACTGGCCCTGTGGCCTCTCTGTCATGAGGAGACGCATGTCCATCATAAGTACTGTACACACTGGCAGTGATCTGGTGCTGTCATAAGGCATTGGATTATCAGATAGTAATACTGTGTTTCATGTTTGTGTTGAAGTTGTGATGGGAGTTAAACTATCAAACGTGATATTTCATTTTTTAATGGAATCCATTGGCATTAAGGTACAGTTTGTACAGCATTCAGAAATGATAGCAGGTGACTTTGAGATGTGACTTTAAAAGCTCAGCAGAGTCTGGCCCCCAGTTATATTACGGAGCTATAACTCACTATGCTCCCAGCATCCCATTTATCCAAGATCCAACACTTGTAGGCTGGTAACCAACGGTGACTGGGCTTTTGCCATCAGGAGCTGAGATTAGATTCGGAGGCCGCCATGTTTTTTCAGTAGCCCAGACTGGACAAACTAAACACCTTTTGAGTTTTTTGAAACTGAAGCCACCAACAGTTCTCCTTCATGTTTGGAAGGGGAGGGTGAGGTGAGGGGTATTCAGCTGCAATGTGCAACTTCACCACTAGATGTCACTAAATTCTACACACAGAACATTTGACCGGTTTGTTTTAACGTTTTATTTTATGTATTTTTCTTTCTTATTATCATTATTGTTGTAATTTACTGTCATCAGTATTATTGTCATTATTATTATTACTTATTACTTTTATATAAATGGTTAAGAATCAATTTCCCAATGTTTTACATATGGATGGATAGACAACTTACTAATACCTAGTTGGAAATACATTTTTTCCTAAACAGTAAAAGTAAAGTTTGACAGGGATCTCTCTCTGCTCATTTTCGATATAGTTACAATGCAGTTATACTTTACAATGCAAGTATGAATAATTCATAGTGAGTGTTGAACTCACAAGTATCTCTATCTATTTGAAAACAATTGGATAATATAAAAAGATGTATTGTTGAGAAACTGATAACAGGACAGTTTTCACAGCTCATTAAAACCTGGCATTTTAAAAGTGAGTTGAGTTATACTTAAACTATATTTGGTACATTTAATCATCCATGCTATCTGAATCTGTGCCATCACTCACTGATGACGCTACTGACAGCATCAACTGTGCTGTTATCACCTTCTCTACTGACAATCACCCGATGTGAACTATGATGCACAGCAACACTGGACACTGCATGTCACCACCGATCTGAAATAAAAATTCCCGGAGATGTGTCAGAAATTAGCATTGTGAGCAGTTGGGCACTGACGGTTGTCTTTCACTGTGAATATCAACCACGGTGCTGGTGAATAAGTCCTTTCTCATCTTGTCACTAACTCCTACTGAGCTCTGTGATGTCAGAGCCAGACTGTAGGTTCTCATGTGAACTCGGATGCTGTTGGACGTACAGCTGTTGGGCTGAAGAGACCCTCGGTAAATTGTATTGACTAATGATTTGACACTGTGTTAAAGGTTCACTCACTATGTGGTGTGATGACACATTTCCAGTCGCTCAGTTTTTCTTAAATCTCGCTTTAACAAACAACCAAAGTTAAAAGCAGATTTAACGTTACTGAATATCTGGCTGCATCTTATAGATTGGAAGTCTTGTGTTTGTAAGGACATAACAGTGGAGACCTGTGCATAAATACGATTCCTTCATTAACACTCAAAGCTGTGAGTATACAACTACTGTGTTATACAACTTCATTGAATATTTATATTGAGATTAAATGCTAATTAATGATGAATGGAGCCAATTAAGTGAATTATTACATTAAAAAATGTAAGTTATATACATACATATATATTTATATTCCTATAAAACAAATATAATAAAAGACAGATCCTGCAGAACAATATCATCATCCTCAATAGATCTTGATATTTTCAAAAAGTTGTCACACATGGTTAATGATCTGTATTTATATAGCACCTTTCTTGTCTTGATGGCCAATCAATATGATTACAGTAAGACAAACATTGTCTGCGTAGATGAAAATGAACTAACATAACCGACAGTTTGTAAAACTGCACTTCGAAGAAGACATTGACACAACTGCATTACTGTATTTAGAGTAACTTACTGAGTACAGAGCAAACTATGTGTTTCAGAGTTAAAAGATGCAGATATAAAAACATACATGATGTGTGAGGTGAGGACAGACCTTCACTGTGAATTCACAACAGTTCACTGCTGCCACAACATAACACGACACGAAGTATAATCAATAGATGGCACTGTTTCCCAGGCCTCGGCCCTCAACCTCTCTCAGTACCACTTTTGTGTCTCTCTCTCTCTCTCTTTCTCTCTCTCTCTCTGTCGTACAGTTGTTCTCTCTGTCTAGAACCCACTTCACTAAAAATGTTGAATAGACTCTTGCTGGAGCCATTTCAAGCAGAATCCTCCGGGGAGTCAAACATCATTGCACTTATTGTAGCAAAATATAGCCGGGGATGGGATAACTGTTTGGGATGGCTGGTCACAATGTAAGAAAAAATAAACTTTATAGTGTTCGAGGCAGATTTATGTGCTGTAAAAATATGTGGTTTGTTTTGATATAATAGTGGTAAGAAAAATAGTGGTAAGAAAAACATTGAATGTCAGACCAATTTACATAATTTATATAGAGCCTATAATCTGCAGTGTCAGTATATGCTTGGCCTCATACAGACACATAAAACAGGAGCAAAGTTGTTTTTTCAATTGAGGAGCGAAAATTCCCCCTTTTTTATCAGGTGATTATACACAAATGAAAACATAATTATCAGTATTAGATTTATTGTATTCAATTTCTGCCAATAGATTCTAAATCACATTTTTAAATATATTACATTCTAATTACAGATTTAAGTCTTATTTGTGTCCCTTTCCCTGAGTGAACAGTTTTAGTGGTCAACCGTTCATGTAAATACATTTTCAATGTACAGCAGCATGAGGACAGATGGAGACAAACAACGCCTATTAACCGTCAGTAGTACTTGGCTATTGTGGCCATTTATGAATATTTAAACCTAATCCTTTATATACCCCATAAAAAACGTATATCTTGCCGGATCTCAGTTTTCTCTATGCGACCATATCAATGATTTTTCATGTTGACATAGTAAATCAATATGTTTAACCCTAAAACACACAAGAAGCATCATGTGATTCGATCACTATGACATCAAATCCAACAGAAAACCAGTTTTAACCTGATCACTTCTATTTTTAACAGTCTGAGTGAGAATTTTAAGTTTGGATGTTTGCTTATTAAAACAACAGATTTTCGTTGTGCGTGAAATTTGACATCAGAAAAAGATTCCGAGCTGTGCATTGAGATCATTTCTACAGACGCCCCTGCTGTTGATCCACCTGCAGATGACTGAGTGTTGTTTTGTTGCAGAGATACTGAAGTCTGAGTAAGAGCTAAGTCAAAGAGGAGTGCTGTGCAGTTAATTACAACACTGGTCACAAAAGGTGAAAGTGTGGAGGGAGAGAGAAACGGTGGATCTTGCACGATGAGTCAATGTGATTCCAGGGAAAACCACCTGATTTTCTCTCCTGGACCCTGAGGCTCACCAGTGAAAACACACTGTGTTTAGTCTCCTTTTGTTCCTCAATATTTTCTTAAAAATACAAGAATACACAGGGTTTCAAATAACGCAGCACCCACTTGGTTCACATGGGGCTATAGCTTCTTCACGGAAGTTACACCTGGAGCATGAGACAACCACAGCGTTGCTAGGTAACGGGTCTCCTCACGGTCTCTGCTGTGAGCTTCCAGAGAACCAGGCTTTGCTCTGTGAATCATTGCCTGCGCTTGTGAGTCTGACAACGAGTGAACCATATTCTGTTCGGTGGAAATCCAGTGTATGTGTGTGTGCTTTTACTGTGCATAAAGTAACAATGCTTTCAGGATACAAGCTTTTCACAGAAGATACTTAGATATTTCAGGGTGGGGAAAAAAAACCCTCCAGAAATGTAAGTAGTAATTTTACTAAAGAATTGATTTTTATCGCAGTATAAGGTTTGGTACTTGTTTACTGACATGATTTATGATTGTGCTATCACATTCATTGATAAAGTTGATGTCATTTGAATATGGGTGGTGTTAACTCATAGTTTATGTAAGCACCAGTTCACCTGTGTGTGGGAGTGGAGCGACGGTGAGTTTTTGCTGACCACCACTTCTTTTGATGGTAAACCTCGGCTGTAAATCTCTCTGTGATGAGCAGATATTAGCCTTCATTTCTGAGGAGTTCTCTGCTTTGACTATAGTCAAATAAATGGTTTATTATGGTGGAGACGACAGGACTGAAATCTGCCTGAATGCCTCTCCGGCTCTGCTCAATAGTGTTGTTTTCCTCTCCTCATCAATTCCAGCCATCTGTTGCTCATTTCAAATCTGTCCATCCCAGTTTGGCCCTGGGAGCCTGCATGTTCAGAAGCACTGCTTTAGTGTTCAAAATATTCATTTATCCATTTCAAATGTGGTTTGCCAGAATCACAGAATCTTAAAACGCCACCACTTTGTGAAGTGATGCCACAGGAATCAATGTTGCACGAAAGGCACATGCATTCCTAACAGTACAATTTAAAGCTGAGGTGCAGCACCCTTTTTCCCATCAAGGGCCATTTCAATTTTTATAAAATTCTTCACAGGCCTCATTACATTACTCAACATTAATTTTGTACTTGTTTTTGTACTCATTTAATTGTTGTCATGATTTTAACAATCACTTTAGATTTTATCCTTTATTTTTATGGCATCATTCACACATACTGTATCACAAAGACCGCTCTATTATGAAGGCTTTAATTGGTTTTCTTTTGTTGGAGCTTCAAATGGTTGTGATGATCTCAGTTGGACGTTACCTAAGCAACTTGCTCAAGCAAATCCTCACCCTCGGTCGTGGTATGGCCAGGTTTCAAATACAGCATTTCCTCCCTTGTATCAAACTTTGTAGTAATCCATGCACAAAAATGACTGGTTGGATGAGAATAATCGTCAGTTTCAGTCCGATGATCTTTTTTCAAATACATTTTTTGGTCTTTATAGACAGAAAAGCTCCAGCCAGAATGGGAGGAAGACGCACAGTAAAGGCCAGAACTAATCCCAAGGCTGCTGCAGGAGGACTTAAACCTCAGTATGTGAGGCATCTGCCATTTTTTTTTGTTTTTATTATCTTTCAGTATCTTGAGACAAAATTGACACTTGAACGGTTTTACTTTGTCCGGTTCTAGAAGCTCCATAGCGACAACAAGGCTCCTTCACAAATTCTCCTTCTGACTGGGGTTTTGTTTTGTTTTGCTATCAGCTTAATCACCACAAACATGCCTGCATAAGAATGGAACTGTCAGAATGTGGTCTTGTGAATGTCGCTTGTTGGGCACTCAGACTCTGACGTTGACCTTTTCCAAGCACTTGGAACTCATCAGTTTGGTACATTTCTCCGTCTACTTTTATTTTGTTGAAAATCATTGAATTAAGTTTCGAATGTGTTTGCATACATACATCATGAGGGAAAGTTATGTTTACCAGCAAATGGCAGCTGCTCGACATGCTTCTGGATGCATAGCCCTTTATGAGGAACACTTTAAGTCATTATTTATCAATTATCCAATCAGCTAATCGTGGGGCATTGATTCAGTGTGTAAAACCAGGCAGCTACAGGTCAGCATCTTCAGTTTATATGCACACCCATCAGGGAAAACATGATCTCACTGACTTTGACTCCGGTATGATTGTTGGTGCCAGACAGGCTGGTTGGAGTGTTTCTGAAACTGCTGATCTCCTGGGATTTTGATCCACAACAGTCTCTGGAGTCAACTCAGAATGGTGTGGAAAAACAAAACAAGTTCTGTGGCTGTACGGTAACTAAGATAACCTCTCTTTAAAACTGTACAGAGCAGAAAAGCTTCTGGTAATAGACAATACATTGAATCTTGAGGTGGACAACAGCAGAAGACAATGCAGGTCCCGCTCCTGTCAGCCAAGAACAGAGATCTGAGGCTGCAGCTGACATAAAGTCACTACACTGGACAGTTAAATGCTGGAAAAACATAGTTGAGTCTGACGACTCTAAATTTCTGCTAAAATATAAAGATAGTAGGTAATTTGCGTCAACAAAATCCATGGACCCTATTGTGTCAACTGGTGGTGGTGTAATGGGAACGTTTTAGTGGACTTTTTGCTCCTTAATACCTATCAGTGGTTGCTTGTATGAATCTAATCATTGGTGCCACAACTTATCCATCTTCTAACGGCCACTTCCAGCACGATGATGCACCATGTCACCAAACAAACATCATCTTGAACTGGTTTCATGACCAAGGCAATGAGTTCAATTTACTTCAGTGACCTACCTTGATCGGCTCCAGCACTCCCCTCGCCCTGCGACACTCAGGCGACCTGTCCAGGGTGTACGCTGCCTTTCGCCCAATGTCAACTGGGTTAGGTCCAACTCTCTCCACAACCCTTAAAGGATAAGCACATAGATGGATGAATAGATGGATGGACGGACTTACATACCCAGTCACCAGACCTAAATCCAACAGGACATATGAGACAAGCAGAATGACGGTAAAGGAAGCGAGGAAATACGTTATATTACAATTTTCAGGTTAATGACTCTTTGAGTATTTACCCACGATGTCCTATGATGTAACTGAAACTTTATGTCATGTCTAACAAATATTTCTTTCCAGTTGCACAGTAGTTGGGGTTTAAACGAGGCACATAAGGTGATCTGGAGGACTACCGTTGATTTATCTTGGACTGGGACGCTGTTGTGGTGCTACAGTTTTGGCACAGCTGCTCTCGTAAAATGTTTTGATACGCCCAATAAGAGTTCAGTGTTTTACTGTGATTAAATCCCCCAGGCCTGTTTGCAGTAAAGTCTCTCTCTCTCTCTCCCCTCCCACACCCTTTCTGTTTGCCTCTCTCTGCCTCCCTCGTCATTTTCATTCCCTCCCACTCTTTACCTCAAGTGACCTACACACAGGAAGACACAGGTCACTGAGTTTGAGTCTGGGGAGTCAGTTCAGATGCCTGAGATAAAACCCTCATACCTTTACCTGAAGTCACAACCAAATAACTGCAGAGTGTTTGTATTATAGGGTTTATTTTTCACCTCTGTGATGGAGCAGGGTTTTTTTTTATCCTGATTCTTTGGCTTCCTCCCTCAGTCCAAAGACTTGCAGATTGAAGTTGGCCTAATTGGAGACTCTACACTGTCTGTAGCTGTGAATGTGAGTGTGAATGTTGAGAGTGAACTCTGCCTTTCGCCTCGTGTCAGCTAGAATTGGCTCTCTTGCTTCCGTTATGCTTCAAACGGCAACAAATAATCATGATCAATTACAAGTGATGAATATGAACAGTGAAAGGAAAAAAACAGTTATAGAAGAGACGGGCAAAGTCACGGCTAAATTGGATATAACGTAATAGAAAGGCAACCAAATTAAAACACCCCATTTACTTGAATGAAATTGGGGATTTCTTTGGATTAAACATTGTAAGAAACATTTCGTATGTCAACACCAGTCAGCAAAATATATCACATTCTATTATATCATTAAAAATGTTTGGTCCGTGTAGAAACATCACTGTCATATTGTTTCATATTATCGGAGCCTGTTTCCCTTCACTCTGTGCACCACCATGTGACTGACTGTGTTTAGCCCCTCATTTGTCCTTTGACGATTACTGATTATTGTTAACCAAATGCCCTAATTGTTCAATTAGGTTGGGGCCGGGGAGCCGTGGCAGCTGTGGCATGATTCATGTATGCTGCATTTTCGGCAGAAGTAATGGGTGGTTGGGAGGCGGGTGAGTGAGAGGAGTGATGCGACCTCTGGCAAGGGAGCTGGCATCTGTCCCCCATGTCAGCGTAATGGGAATGGGAGAGCTAGTCCAAGTATGCTGCCAGGTAACCTGCAGCCTCCATTTTTCAATAATGTGCAATCCATCAACAGCATGTTTAGTGGGAATATCCCTTTAAAATGTCGTAGTCGGCCTCCCACTGTCATTTGCATAAAAGGACATAATGCAGAGCGACTTCATAAATAAATGATTTATACTGTACCTTTTGTTTTTGTGGCCATCTTGAGCCTAAATGAGCCAAAAACAGTAAAAGTCATATGCATCCCCAGAGCGCAATGAGCAGACTGTGTGCAGCGCTTGTTGAAGTAAATATTAATTGACAGGCAAGAGACTGGCTTGAATATTTCAGGCCTTACAGTGTGACTGAGTCCAGGCCTGTGCACTGCGATCCATTAGTGCTGTGTTCTTCTCCACGACCATTCCCAGGGCAGCGGCACCAAACTGGGTACAGTACTTTCTTGGCAGTCGCAGTCAGTTTCCTCACTGCCAACAGACTTTTCTAAAGGTCATGTTACTGTGGGCAGAGTTGAATCACATTTTTCAAAGGCTTCTGTGTCATTCTCGAGTGTTCATGTCCCTTCTATGCTCTGTCGCAGGCAAAAAGAGACATACTGTCTTTCATTAATGTCTAGATTTGGATGAGTGGTTCAAACTAATGTAAATGCAATAGTGTATTTCTCAAGGACAAGTTGGCCTCTATATTTGACTTCTTCAAACCCTTATGCAGTGGGATTATTATTATTATTTTTGATATTTTGGGGAATTTCACCTTTGATTCTTTGGACAGTAACTGTGAAATTGGTGGAGAGATCTAAACCTGCAGCCGCTGCAGGAGGCCTCAAGTCTCCGTCAGAGAAGCAGTGTGTTCAGGTGCATTATTGACTCATTGCTCTCTTGATTGTGCTTTTGACAAACACAAACCTTGCCTGTAGACAATGGCGCAGGATTTCATTGTTATTTAAAGGGTGCATTATCTAGATGGTAATATGCGCCTACATAGGTGTTTGCACAATGCATGTACACTCTGCTTGTTACACACACAGATGGTTTGCTCATGTGCTTTAGCTTGTGCACGAACACACACAGATCTGTTCCCTCTGCAGAGAAACCTTCTCTCTCACTACCTAAGGCTAATGAGAAATGGCACATCCGTTGGTTTATCGCACACTCAAAACATGCTCATAACCAATAGGGAGACTAAATACAAACATTATGATCTATGTGTCGATAGATTTGAACATGCCCTCGATGCTTTTGCACCATAAGCTTCATACCACACACTTGTTTTGATGGTTAAAATACAGGTTTTCCCAGTGTCTGTAGTCAGCATTGTTTCTGAGATGCAAAGCAAATTTAATTAAGGAGCTTAAATTTGGGAATGTGGTGTCACTGAGTGAAGCTGTATATGTTCAACAGACTTTTTAAAGGTGCTGCCAGAGTTTTATGGCTCTTACTTTGGAGAGTAAGAGACAAATTTCCACTTCTGTCTACACTAAGGGGACTAATTTGCAGGAGCCTTCCAAAGCCAGCGTCTCATCATGAAAGCTGAGCTCACAAGATTTGGATTTCCCTCAGTGAAGTTGGATTTGTAGACATCCACCTTTAACATCCCTGCTTAATATCTGTCTCATTCGATTAATGTTTGCATGATAGGCAGCCACACATCACTGTCACAGAGATGTATATAGAGCAGGATGAATCTAAATCTCTATCATTAAATGCATTAAAAACAATGTTGATATATCTTCCTATATCCCAGTAGTTACCTCTGCCAGGGAGCTTTGTTTTTCGTTTGATTGTTAGCAAGATTATGCAAAAACTACTGCACAGATTACCACAGAACTTTGTGGAGGGATGTGGTTTAGGTCAAGTAAGAAAACATTACATCTAAGTGTAACTACATCAGGGGACAGACCCAGGAATTATTTTGATCACTTTTTTTTATATTTGCAGGATTTTTTGACATTTCCTAGAGAATAATTCCTGGATCTTGATGAAAATAACATCATTTGTGAGCTGATGTCTATGAGTGTGTGAAATCTGGTGCAGTTTGATGAAATATAAGGGGACTATTGAGCCATTCTACAGTCTACTTTATTTGTCACACCCTTCTTGACAAGCAAACTTCCTCTTCTTTCAAACTTCCTGTCTATCAGAGTTCACTGGTTATTCCAGGTGAGAAGTCATTTCCTGACCTGTCAAATATTCTCCAGATCCACAGGATACCACAGGTTGGGTCAGGGTCAGTACTTAGAAAATGTTTTTAAGGGCTATAACATGTGACAGACGTCTCCAGCTGAAATCAAACCATAGTATGTGTCTCAGCACTAAAACATCATTTCCTTTTAATTCACTTTGCATGATATTACATTGATTTTAGATTCATCGCTTTTGTCCGAAGCAACTAACAACGAGTGTATTCACACCACGTAAAGATAAAATGAGTAAGGGGAAGATTAGTGCTACAAAAGAAGAGCTTTGGAAATGTATTTACTTATTTCATTTCTATGTGAGAAATTGAGAAATTCTCTGTATAGGTTTGATCAGTAACACAAACACGGATGTGAATTTCCCTGCCATGTTATGAGAATATTTTGACACACTGTGTCGAGACGATAGTTTCAGTAGAAGATGGAGCTGTGTGGATTAATTGCGGGTCCAGAATCTTACTGCACATAACCACTGTAACTCCCTCCGGGCTTTATAGAGCTGTGGCTTTTAGCCAAGTGTAGATTATTTACAGCCACACTCGTACAAACATTAGACTGAGAAAAACTACAATTGTTTTGTTGTTTATATGCGTCACATTTGAGATTTCCTCTGATGATGGGAACAAATTAAAACAGCAATTACTATTAAGTTGTAAAAAGATGTACATGTCACACGCTGCTGTGTTTCACCTTTCTCTTTCATGATATTGAACACTCTGAATGTGTCTCAGCTTGAGCAATAATTGGGATTTTTGTGCAAAGATTTTTTTTTCTGGTATAAGACTAATTTTCGAAAGTGTCAGGCGATGTCAAGAAAAATGGCTGCGACACGTGTTCCTGCAAAATGAATTAATAAATAAAAAAATAAAAATAACAATTCAACTTTAAAGACAGGATAATTATTTGCTGGAGAAAGGAGAGGGAAGCATTTTCTCTCTCTACTTCTAGGTCAGTCTGTAAAAATGATATGGCTCATTATCTATAAAGTGATTTCTATATCAGGCCGGATGGAGTCAGACAGTGACATGATCAAAACACCCAAAGCTGGGATTCCTAATGGTATCAACATCGTTAGTGAGAAAGTTGAACTGGGAGTTTCTAAGATGCAAAATGTTTAATGTTATTTCCAACATGACAAAATAATAAATGACAAAACGGTATTATATTTTGCTTGTGTGATGTGACAGAGCCAATTTTTATATCTACCAAGGAGGTTTGTGGAAGTGAGCCAAGAAAGAACCTCTTCATTTTGTATTTTCCTTAATTCTTCATCCACATTTTTCTTGAAAACATGGTAGAGACATACACTATGTTAAAATGCAGCATTAAAAGGCACGTAGCATATTGGAATGCAAAATGTTGAAAGCACAGGGACATAGAGACAGAGATGAACAGATGATTAATTCTGCTTAAACATTGCTGTGCTTATAAAAGAGCATCTATTCCCCTCTGAGCTGATGCGACCAAACACAGGAGATGAGGCTCCAGAACTGAAAAGTTTTGCTCTAACAGAAGGGTCGGCGAATTCGGGGAGATAGCAAAAGACTCCTCTGGTATCCAAAGTATGACTTGGGGTCACGGGAAGCTCATTAACACTGCAAATCCCCTTGATCTTTTCCAATTAACTGTCCTGGCCAGGACGATGTGAGACATGCAATTAACAAAGGCCAGTGGCTGACTCACCCCTCACCCCCCCCCCCGTTTCATTACTGGCAAACCTTGGATCTGAGTCAAATTCAAAAGCTGACATATGTGCTTTAACAATCTGAGGGCTGTGAGTTTGATGCCGCAGAAGCTCTTCTGTCTCGGTGCTGTAATTATGGAGATGGGCTCCTGTTAGTGGTTGAGTGGGTTCAAGGTCTCACACAGGCGGCGAGGGGTGACATGCAAGAGTCAATAATGAAACAAGAGGGATGATCATAGGCCTGTGTTACACTTGGATCTATATACGGCTCAACACTACTGTGGTGTTTGATCCAACCTAGCCGTGGTATTACTCACTCTGATTCAGACTGATTATTCTGAGATAAGATTTTTAGATAAAGGTATGGCTCAACGAAAAATTAAAATTCACTCATTATCTGCTCACAATATGCAGATGGAAGGTTGGGTGAAGTGTTTGAGTCCACAAAACACTTTTGGAGTTTCGGGGGTAAAGAGCATTGCAGCCAAATTCAGTACAATTGAACCAACTGAGAACTATTTGATGTAAAAAAAAATACAGAAAAATATCATAAAATTCCTCCATACTGCTTCTATAGTGTCACCCAAGTGTCTGTAAGCCCTGACATTCAAATTCAACAAGAAATGGTATCATGTACATCATGTTTCCAGTCCCAATGTCCTCTGTTATCCTCTTCTGGAACCGTGTTCATGTTCCCACGCCCACACCGCACACAAGCTCCTGCCCAAGGGTATGTGCAGGGTTCCGTTATCATCTCTAGCTCCAATAGAATGGCTAGTTCCAGCCACATCGCTGCATGGCTGCAGTTACTGCTAAGTATTGCTGAGTACGTGTCCCTTGGGCAAGAGAATAGAGATGCGAGCTTGTGCAGTGTGTGTGCACGTGAATGTAAACGCACCTCCAGGCAGGAGGATAACATCGGATATTTACATACAGAGCCATCGCAGGCAACTGGAGCCTCGAGAGCTAAGCTAGGATCAGAAGGAGGGCACAGAAGCCAAGATTGCTGGTGGACCCGTGGGTGCAGGTGCAGATCTTGGTTGTGGTAGCAAATATTCAAATAAGAAATTTGAAGGTGGAAGTGGAGAAGGGGTTTTGTTTTGGATGTGTTTTATAATTTAGGTCTTTTTGACTAATTTCATATTTTTGTTGTTGCTTAGAATGCATTGTTTTATCTAACCCAGGATGCTAGAGCATAGACTTAAGTCAGAAGACAATTATCCAAACTTAACATGTATTTGTCTTATAATATGGATTCTGTGAATATGAAGAACAGCAGTTGAACACGGTTCATTCTAGCTGAAGAGCTGGGCAAACAGCGTTCAGACAGATGGGGCAGTGGCCTGCGTAGCCCACTGCTGATGTAAAGGGACTCTGGTTCAGATCCCTGGATCCGGAGTGGCAGAGATATTGGCGAGATGTCCAGTGCAATAACGGTAAGAATTCCTAAGCGCCTGGAAGGCTAGGGCCCCCTGAAATAGGTTAACTCTGAGAGAAGGGCCCCTGTCCAGGAAACACCAAGTATGTTTCCTCCTTTTACCGTTAGAATCCTTGAGTTATGGCCAAAACGTCACAGTGACCTAGACCTTTGGCTTTTGACCAACACATTTCAAACAGTTCATTGTTGTGGCAAATTCAAAGAAATTCCCTCAGGGTTTCTTGAAATATCGTGTTCATGAAAATGGGATGTTCATTTGCACTGACGACAACCTGAAAACACTGTGTCCAAGGCCACAGCTGTCGCTGGTGTTGAGTTGAAGAAAAGAAAGAAAGGCGGAAAGGATGAAGAGAAAGAAAAAAAAGCTCCACCAAGAGCAGTTGAGTCCTTTATACTCTTTCCTCTGCACCTATGAGTCAGGCTGTGTTTATATTCTCTGTGGTATAAAGTGTAACTGAAAAAATTACCATGTTTGAATTCAAACAGGCTTCAATTTTGTTTAAGGTCTCCAGTGTTTCACAAATCTGTGTTTCTTCACTCAAGTGACCTCCCCCCTCTGGCAGCAATGACATAATCAAAGAACAACACGACTTATTGGAGATTTAGAGCATCTGAACGTTTATGTGAGGATAAAATTTGCATGTGCTCTCAAGTGATCTCTGGCCTCAGATGCGAAATTTGCCACCCACCAACATGGATGCATACAGTACACACACACCAGCCAGAACATAAAGCATAGTATGTACACACACACACACACACACACACACTGAAACAACTGAAACTGTACTTATATACTTACCCTGCTCTGACCCTTGTGTAACTTTAACCTATAAAACTAAGTTTTGAACCCTGGTCGACCTCACTCTGTAAAGTGCCTTGAGATAATGTACTGTAGCTGTGATTTTGAAGAAATTGTTAAATATTGAAAACATCTCAAGGAGGAAATTCTAAAACTTCCTCCATATCAGATTTTTGTTGTGAATTTAGTTTTAGAATGACATATACATCATGTCCTCTCTCCCAAAGTACCCTCATTTTAATTATCTGCCCCAGGTAGATTTTAATTCCCTCTGTCTGTGATTAAATTTGAGTGTGAGTGAGTGTGTATGTGTGTGTGTGTGTGTGTATGTTTGTATATGTACCCATTTTTGTCACCTTTTTGGGACCTTGTCCATCATAAACACTGACCACGTCACGACCAGCAAAACATCATTTATGAGGTCCTAGTTAAGGTTGCATGTAAAGTTTCTGTTAAGCTGACCACAAAAAAAGGAAGTCAATGCAGTGTCCTCATAAGCATAGCTGCGCAAATGTGTGTGTGTGTGTTTGAGTGTGTGAGTGTGTGTGTCCGCTGCAGCATTTCTCTGCATGTGTGGGCTGCTGGAACTCAGTTTTTGCGATTGCGGATTCAAACTCTTTTCCATTCACAGTCTGGGTAGCTGGGCTCAGATTTCTGAGAACACTGGTGATCCTTGCTTTTTTCATTTAGTTTAAAAAACACTGATATAAAATTCATCATCACACAATATTTGCGTTCATGTTAATTCTCTTTAGGGTGTGGCAGCATCTTCAGTATAACATACCTCCCCACTGTGATATATATATTTCATGTCTTATACTGTAAATTGGATGCTGTTAAATTGCCTGCATCAAAGTGAATTGAGAGCATTCTTTATTAAACACCTTTGGGAGAAAAACTAAAACTGAGGCAGTAATCATGAGGCAGTTTATATTAAAGTATTCTTATTTTCAAGACATCTGCTGTTTACACAGAAGTTCTCAACTTTGTTCATTCACAGGCTGAGGACAGCTGCAAGATAATCACTGACATGTACATTTTAATAGGATTTATAAGGTGCAACTGTTCACACTGTAGAAAAAAGCTAAGAACATATGCAGCTAAAAGGAGATCAACAGCAAAGTGCAAAGTCTCTTCAGTCAAACTAAATAACACTGATATAATTTTTCATGTCATGGTTTATAATAAGTGAGATGGTTTCAGTTACATCTTTTTTATTTACCGGACTGTGCATCTTAATGCCAGCGCTGTTCATAAAAGATTCATGATGGATGGTATTAGATGCAGTGACTGGACAAAATATTGAATGAAGCAATGTGAAAAGGAATTTGAAGTTATTAAAATCCCCCACTCACCAACCCGCGACACTGGTGTGTCATTTTAAGATGAAAGTATTGTGGGTCACCTTTAAAAGAGGCCTGACAATTGCCACTTTTATGTGACTTCTCAAAGCCCCATGAAGCAACTAATGGAGTTCTTAAGTGTCAGAGTCGGTGGCTCGAACGCCGGCACATCAATTACACAAAGTATTTCAAGCAGCAGGGTCTCAATTATTAAATGACAAACTGCACTGGAAAAGAATGACAGTGATTACTAACTATTGACAGCCACAGGTGGATGGAAATCACAACATGGGTTTATTATGGAGTCTTTCTTACTAACTGTGTATTTATACATATATTTCAATTAATATATATATAAAACAGTAACAGTAAGAAGTGTTCAATGATTGTCTCCAGAGAATTCATCCAAGTAACTTTGGAATATATGTAAAAATGGACGTAGACACCAGGTCCTGAAAGTGAAGCCACTGCGCAACTCCCTGAAACTGTATTCTCTTGAATGACCAACAGAGGGCCACTGATTGTAAAAGAAGTCTGTTTCTACAGAAGTCTACGAGAAAATGCATATTATTATTAACATATATCAATACGATGGTAATCATGTTTGCTACTTCACGTCAGTTTATTAAGAACCAAGCAAGTTAGCATGGAGATGTTAGTGTGTAGCGTAGGGAACCAGTGTGGAAGTCTTGGTCTTGTTCTGCTCTTTTTCTTTTTTGGAAAACAAGTGAATGTATTAAATTTATCTCAGATTTATATCCTCACTCCTATTTAGATCTTCACTAATCCATAATTCATCTGTAATTCCGTGACACTGGGCAAAGTTTCTCTGCTGATGAAGATCATGTGATATGAGTGAAAGCACCGGAGCAGCTACAGGTCGTGAGGTGAACTTGTCGAAGTTGCAAGGACAAGCATGAACGTTGAACTTTCATTTCCAACATAAGTCTCCATTAAAAAGTCTGTTAATCTAAATTTCATGACAGAGCAAAACAAACTTTCTGTAATTACAGAAGTCGCTCAGATGAACAGAATGAATGATAACAGGGAGTCTCCAAAGTTTTACACTACTGCGGGCTGTGCAGCTTGAAAAGTCTTATTAACCTAGGTGCCATTCATTAACATCACATTATTCATATGAATTTCTATATTGGACTCCATGCATCTCCAACCCTGCAACAATTACACACTTATCAAGGATTAAAAGGATCCTACATTTAGGAAAAGTTCCTGAGATAAGCAACTATTTTCAGGATCGAACAAATTCAAATTAAACTCACTCATGCAACCTTCTATTATAACAAGAGTATAATTCTGTTTTTATCAGAGTCAGAACCAAACACTTGAATTAGCTGTCAGATGAATAAAAAGGACCTTGAATCGGAGCTTGTTTATGCATTTGCCTGCATCACTGGTCTTAAGATACCGTGTCACCTCCTCCATGTTGTTTTTTAAGGTGAACTGCACTGTTGCCATCACAGCACCGACAAGGAAAGGCAGCGAGTTCCCTCTTCCTGAAATAGCCTGCAAAAATTTGTTTAAACAGATAACTGGGAGTCTGGCTACTCGCCAGGAGCGTGCCCCGGTGCCTCATGGGATATTAATGGCAGCCCGAGCTGAGGCAGGTCTGCGGTGAGGGAATAGATCTGAGAACCAGCACGGCACATCTCCCTTAATCGGTGCTTTAAAAATCAGCTGTGCCTCTGCTAATTGGCTTCATTTCAAACTCAGGACGTCTCCATTTGCTATTAAATTAGAGCAGCGAGGGGCCGCTGTGAGGCTGAGTTGTCCGAGTACACGTTTCAGAGCTGAAATCACGATCAGGGTTAGATCTTCTCTCCCTGCTGCATTTGCCTGTAGCCACAAATTTGTGCACAGGAGTTGTTTAATAATACCGAAGTTACCAATTCTCCTCACTGTCCTCGGTAAACTCTCCATCTTTGCTGCTCTGTTCCTGTGTCCTGGCTGGCGGGCTTCTGGTAGATAAATATCAGCTCCTTTGGCAGCGGTCTCCATGTACATTTCCCCAGTGAGCCCATGGGCCCCTTGATGAAAGCCATCCGTCATTGCTGTGGGATGACCTGTCTGCACTGACCACTACAACACCTCCACCCTGACCACTCGACTGTGAAGGGGATGTCTCCATGAGCACCCTTGCACACCACCAAATCATGATTTAATGCCTTTAATTTACACTGTCTCAAGGGCTTATCAAAAGGTTAGTTCAGGAGCACTGAGACAAGTTTATAAAGGCCTTACTGGGACACTGCTACATAGGACTTTTAGAGGTGGTACCAAATTTTGACTGTCGCAGTAAAGGCTGTGGCTTTTTGGTGTTTATCGCTGAAGCCACATCACGTTTTTTGGCAAGCGGAGCATGTTGTTCAGTCTGTGCCTCCTGAGGGACTAAAGCAACAGGGACTGATGTGAAGCTGAGTGCATGGTAAATCGAACATGTGCCGGGACAACAGTAAAGATGAGGAATGATGCCTCTGCGGGAGATGGAGAGTGACAGGCTGAAAACAACATAGAGGATATTCCCATGAATATCTCTCCCAAACATGTGAGATAACATTCAGAGCGGAGCTGCGAACGGTGGATGCAACAGCATCAGAGGCATTTGATGCAATTCGCTGTAATATTTTATCGCAGAAGTCACACAGCAATGGTCTAATTGAAAGTGCTCACATGGTATTTAAGCAGGCCTCGGTTGGCCAGCGGAGTGCAAAACAAATCCCATGTAGGTTTTATCTGTTATGGGCCATCAGGACCAATTTATGACTGTCATCATCATCGCTTCAAGTAATGTCATTGGAGGGCATATGGAACAGTAAATCCTGTTCCCTGGTTCCTCGTTACTGTAAATGTTCCTCCTACACAGGCAATCAAATCGATAATTCATGTAGTAATATGCTGCTGTAGGTCAGAATGGGACTGAAGATGCAGGAATCATAGACAAAGAGGAAGTTTTAATGAAGAACATATAAACTTTTAAAAATTTGATGACAAATTCTGCATCCTCAAGTGTCTGAACATCCTGGAGCAAAAAAACAACAACACGGCACTTTAATGGATTTGGATTTGGGTCTAGTGAATTTTAAATTTAATCACAGAGAAAATTTTGACCCAGTTTTGGATCAACTGCTGCAGTATGTATTACATGACCACAATATCCAAATACTGCGTTTTGTTTCAGGCAAAGTGTGAATTTTAAAGTGTTGCTTTACACAGATCAAAAAAAGGGAAATAATACGCTCACTTTTCGTTGTATCTAAGCATGAATATAGTTTGTTGGTTGGTTTGTTAGTAGGATTACAATAAAACAACTGAATTGATTTCCATTAAATTCTGTGGAGGGGTGCGGCATGTCCTGTATGCACAAGCCAGGCCTTTTGGGTATTCGGGTGAACTGACCCTTTATGTTCTCTGCAGGGAGGACTGAGTGAATTATGTCTGCTAATGCTACAGACTTTCTTCTTCCTGTCAGAGTTCCCTCCATCTTTAATCCACAGCGCCTGCCAGCATGATAACTGACTGAACTACTACATGCTTTTTAAAGTTTACTATATAATTGCAGTTGTCCTTAATATACAAAAGACTTACTGCACATAATAAATGCTCAATATCAACATTGACAACTGTACTAAGCCCTCTGACGGTTTTACTCATCTAACAATCAACTTAAAAGAAACATTTTCATCGTCTTCTCTCTGCGGAGCTGCCAGTGCAGAGTTAGTAAAGTGGGAAGAATGAAAGGCTAAGTGTTTTTCAATGGGACCTTCTCTTCTTTGTTCTTTATTGCACACATTTTCACCGATCACCATCTGATCAAACAAACCCAGCAGACTGTTCTGGGCTTAAAAACACAACTAAATAATAACAGTGGTGATTCCAGGGATGCCTGTTTTCTAATCCTCAGATAACATGATATTTGTGGAGCATGTTGTGCCGTCAGTTCACACACTAACCAGTTGGATAAAAAGAAATGTAAAAAGAGGATTTATGAGTCATCATAAGGTGTCAAATGGTGGTAAAAAAAAAAAAATTCAGTCAACAAAACAGTAATGTTTCTCTGCTGAGATAAATCAGGGAATCTGAAAACTTTGTCTATTTTCTGTTGTGGCTAATTTCAAAACTTCATATATGAAGTGGCTCTTGAGTTGTTCTGTTAAAATTTAAACTGACAAGGCAAATAACTAATTCTTGTATAAATCACAGAGTGTAAATAACGATGGATGATACATTTTCACTTCCTGCCACTGAACACAAATAAAGCCAGTTAGCTTTGATACAGGTGCTGCCATCTTACATTTTTTGGCATCACTTTTTAGGAGCTGTCACGTCGTTCATCTTTATTCTACGTTATGAATGAGATGATATTGGTTCCGCTCACACGTCAACGGATTCATCTCCATGACAACCCCACAAACTACATCCTCTGTTGAAGACTGTGTGACTGAAGGCTCCAGAAGAAGCTGATAAACAGACGTTGAGTTGGGATTGTTTTAGTCTCAGTTCAGTAGCATAATGTCAATAATATTTAAATTCTTTCAGTGCATAGTTAATCTACACAGACTTTTTTTTTAAGATACAGTGAAAACAGAAACACTCCTGCAACAATGACCAATTTTTTTTTTTGTCTTAGTGCTGAAGGCAGCCAGTTGCAAAACAACAGACTACAGCTAATTATATTATTGGTCTGTGGAAAATGCATTTAATCATTACAGATAACCCAATTCAGTCATGTTTGATATTCACTCTGTCTCTTCCTCTACGCTGCAGTTCCACTTCATTTACTTCAAAAACAAACAGACACATTAGGTGTTCGCTTCTGTGACTTTGTACCGAAAACTTTTTTGGCTCTTTTTTTTTTTTTTTTTACGTCATCTTAATTCTAATCTTCAAAATAAACAAAACTCCTCCGAGATACTGGGAGCATGTCTGCAGCCCCGTCACAAACACTGAGATAATGAGTTTGCTAAAGAAAAAGAAAAGTTAAAAAGTTTGTTTGTGTGAGGAGATTCCTCTCAGGCAGTCGAGGCTGCTGCATATATATAGCAGAGCAGCCTTGCTTGCATGCCGATGGCCATCGACCAGCAGAAGGTGTTGTCTGGCACTTCAGGCCGTTCACACAGACTCCTGGCTTTCAGCACAGAGTTATATTAACAAGTTTGCCAGTTTGTAATTAATATGAATCTGCTGTTGAGCTTGATGAGCCCTGTTTCTTGGTTATGGAGCTGTTTTGACATAACTGAGGACATATTATCTGTCGGAGACAAAGGGAGGTTACGGAGTATACATGAATTTCACGTGCAATCAAGGTGTCCACATTTTAAAATATTTTCTGAGAGGTTTCAACATCATCTTACATGAATTGCAGTCTGCTGACACTGTGCTGTGTGTGGTGTCTGCGCTAGGTTCATTTTACTTCATCCTCAAGCTACCTGTCTGTTTACAAGTGCAGAAATGTGTCCTTTCAAGGTAGCATCTCTGTGGATGATTAGACACAGCTTAATCTGTCATTTCAAGCAAGAAAACATTTCCTTAGCTTCCAGCTTCTTTAATTGTAGGACTCTCAGCTTTCCTATATTTCATGTATTAATAAAACTGAATATGTTTGGTTTTGTGACCATTGGTTGGTTAAATCAACTTTAGTTCCTGAAAATAAGGATATGAGTGTTTCACTCTTCTTATATTTCATAGAGGAAACAATTAACAGTCATAATAAAAAATATTGACACATTAACTGAAAATGAAACTTATTGTTATTTGCAGCCAAACACAATCTATTTCCCTTTAGAGTCCATAATCAGCTCGTGTTCCACAAAACTGAAGTAGTCTGATTTGTCAAATGAACGTGTGAATGGCCCTCAGTAGAGCACATTTAGCTCTGCCAAGGCCCAACAGTCCACTTAAATTAAAACAAGTATAATGAAGGCCACATTATGTTGCATTGGTGGTAGTCACATGAAAACGTGACCTTCTGGTGGAGGTAATAAACTCTTGGTTGCTTTTGGTGAAGTGGATTCATCTTATATCAGGAACTAGTCAAAATCAAACCTCTGCTCGGTTCAGTCTTTACAGTTTGGACAGTCAGTTTGATATTATTTCTCCTACCCCAACACTTTTCTGCTCGGCAAAGCTTTACTTGTGTGAACTTGTGTTCGCAACCTGAAAAGTTTCGGTGTCTTATGACAACTTTAACCCTTCTCCCGTTGGCGAAGGGACGCCTGTGAAGAAAGTGATCATCAAAGCCAGACAAATTTACACCTTAGCCAAGTATCATGAGTCCTGCAATTTCACACAGACCCAGTTTTCCTCCACAGCAACACCAGGAAAACAGCCAAGTTTGCCACTTTCCAGATGGAGGCTCAGCTTTGGAATAATGACTGGCTCTAAAAGTTGCATTCAAATGTGTGTGCTACAGTGTTTACAAAAGTGCTGATCTCCAGTCACTGTATGTTAATGCAAACTGTACACACAGGCTCACACGTCGCTCTCAAGCAGACTCACAATTCGCCGAGAATGGATTTATATCAACTACATTTCTACGTCATTTGTTTGTTGCAATCATCACATTTATTTCTACAACACATCACCTTTATTTGTCTGAATATTTTGGACTTGTGTAAAACATCATGTACCAAGCTGTGACGTCTGATACGCTGTAGGTGGACAGGAGAAAAATGCAGGACTGAATTTATTTTTTGCACAAGCTTGTTTACACAGCTCAGCCAAGATGAGCCCTCTTTCCCTTCATTTCTATCAAGGCATCCCTCACTGCTCACATGAACTCACACACACACACACACACACACACACACAATATATGCACATCTCTCTATGTAGCAGCTTCTTCCTCAAATAGAAAATGTGCACTAAAACATGACAGCACTGGCGGCTAGTCTCCGAGAGCAGCCCCGCTCTCTCTGGCCTAGATTCTTTCAAATCCGCTCTGGAAGTGCCTTCGTCCTCAGCTGCACTGCCAGCCCGCCAGAGAGTGAGTGAGCAAGCCATCTGGCTGCACAGCACATCAAATCCCAATCTGTGTTAATTTGAGTGTTATGGGCCATTGTTTATTTGGGAAAAAAAAAGGAGGAGGAGGGAGAAGAGGAAAAAATTAATAACCCTTTTGTAGTTAATTCTGTGTAAAGTTTTTCCAAAATTTCCTTTTTTTTCTTTGCAAACCCTGCAGGTCACTGCTGAAAATTGCATACGTCTAACATGGCAAAATTAAGATTTAATGCAGCTGCGAGACAACAACACATGTCGAGGATTCTGCGAAAAAGCCCTGATGCATAAATGGAACATTTTTATGAATAAAATAGACACAGGCTACACACGCCTGTCATCACGCTGCGCAGATAAAAGTAATTGTGCTGAGTTTGTTTCCACCACCTGGTGACAACATTTGGAGCGCCATGGGCTTTCATTGAAGTTAATGGTTGTGCATCCAGATCCCCAGTGACAGTCACCATCACAGCTACTCCTCCACAGGTTTGTAAGTAAACTCTGTTTGTAAGAGACACTGTGAGCTCAGAAGTCAAGCGCTCACTGATAGGAAATACAAATTATCTAGATGACTACTTAGATAGTCAAATATATATATATATACTGATTTTTTTAATATAGGCTCTTTACTGATTATATTGTAATGTAAGAACAGAGTTCATTTTGTATTAAAGGTACAGTGTGTAGAATTTTGTGATATCTAGTGTTGAAATTACATGTTGCAGCTGAACACCCCTCACCTCACCCTCTCCTTCCAAACATGAAAAAGAACCTGTGGTGAACTTTAATTGTCATAAAAACTAAAAAGGTGTTTAGTTTGTCCAGTCTGGACTAATGTAAAAAACATGGCGGCCTCCGTAGAGAGGGTCCCCTCCATGTAAATATAAAGTATTTAAATATAAAGGGCCTTTTCTGGTGTGAAGAAAACTACAATTCATACAATTTAGATGAAACGAACTAGTGAAAACTTCATGAGGATTATTCTTCATTAAATTTCTGCCCATAGTTCCCTTTCACCTCAATCTTACACACTGGACCTTTAAGTGCAAGGCAGCGATATTTCTTTCAAACTTCCTCTTGGTTTTGCCACTAAAAAAGTTGTTGAAGCCGTGTCTTTCTTTGTGTCTTTACCCCCCACACTCTTCTTCTCTCCTTCTCTCTCACTCACACACACACACACACGCCACCCACCCTGACACATGGTGTGTTATGCAATGGGTGATGCCTAATTACCACTGACATCGCGGAGACTGTTCACTGCGAAATTAATCATGACACAGGCGTCAGCTTTTGATATTTTTCGCCAAGTGCTCTGAGTTCGTACCAGCCGATGTAATTAATAAACCAAATGCACACAAATGCTGATAAGACACTGACACTGATGTCTTCATAATAACCAGGCACCTTGAAAACCAGTGCCAGGTTCCACACACACACACACACACACACACACACACACACACACACACACACACACACACACACAAAGCAGGGAAGGAGGTGCAGAGGAAGAAGAAGAGGAAGAAGAGGAAAGAAGAGAAATTGGGACAAATTATTCTCAAAGTGTTAGTATGAGATTTTTAAGGGTTTTGACTTAAATAATGAAATGCTTCATGTGTAACAAGGGTGCATGCATATATCTCCATACACATTCTAAACAGCTGTGGGTCCACAGTAGCTCAGAGGGCTCCAGTGCTATTTATAAATCACAGCGTTGTGCTTGGAGAGCGCTTACTGTACATCCAGTCATGCGTAATATAAACAGTTGCTTTCTGTTAGCAGAAAATCTCGCTGTTACTTTATTATTACAAATAGATGAACTGAGACTCCAAGAACGCAGCTCGCCCGTATCTGGCATAATTAATGTGACATGCAGCTCATCAGTGCACAAACCTCTTCAAGAGCTGGTTGCTCATTTCACAGTGTTGTGTTTTTTCAGTGGCAAATGATCACAAGTCGTGCCGTTTAGGGCAAGATGTAGGATTACTGATTCACCTCAGTGCACTTTGTTAAAATCAGGTTGGGATACTGTTCACCTCTCATAAAGACATATTCTTTTTTCCAGCTGAGATTAACTTTGATCCTCCGCAGGCTTCAAAGTGCAACGCTTCCGAATTGTTCATTTGGAAAACACAGAGAAAACTTGTTTTACATCTGAGATGTGTTTTATCTTTTATCTTTTATCAGAGAGAACAAAACACAATAGTGTGCAGGGTCCCTGTTCTTTTGCACGGGTGGAGAAGTGTCATGTTTTTCCTGCGATGTGTGCTGTTGAGCTATTTTGGGTCCATATGATCTCTCTGTGGAGTATGTACAGTACAACACAACCCTTTCAGGTCATTTCAACTTTTGCACCCTGGCCCCGGCAAGTCTCCGACAACCAGGCCTGCTATTTGCTCTCAGGCTGAGGTGGGTCACTGAGTGCACACGGGAGAGAGAGTGCAGAGTAGACAAAGAATGCCAAGAGAAAAAAAAAATGAGAATAACAAATAGAGGTTGGTTTCTGTCCAATTAAAGTATTTTTCAGGCATTTGACAGTAATAGTAAGATAAGTGAATGGACAGGAAATGGGGAGATGAAGTGCAAAAAAAACCCCACAAAAAAGTCAAAAAGCTAAAATACAAATTTGGTCAATGGGGATTTCAACCTTCACTTGCATTGTTCACACATAACATCATAATACTACTCCCACTGCCTTGGTTAAGGTGCATATAGAAGACCAAACATGAGGATAATATAAACATTGCTCATAACCTGAGTCTTTTGGTTATTATGATTATATTTATTTTCTGTTTTTGGACTGGTTTAGTCAGTAAAAGTAAATTTTCTCCTTTCACTACAGTTAAAAGGCTCTTTACAATTTAAAATTTGAAGGTAAAAAAATAGGAAACAGTTAAAAAGCAATAGAGCATAGATACAGAAATAAATTTAAGATTAGGAAAACATAAAAACCTGATAGAATTAAACATATATGTATAAAATCATTGAACTAGAAGGTGAGATTGGAACAAGGACAAAGCACACACATAAAATGAGTCTTTAGGAGAGTTTTAAAAGAGGGTCAGGACTTTGTAATGTAACTGGAGTGGATATATATTGTACTGTAACTGCCTCTCAGGATATAAAAAACAAATACAAGCAGAAACACGTGAAGAAGCTTCTGATAATCAAGTAAACACTGTTATCAGTCGGTCTGACCAAAGGTCACGTGGAAAAATTTGCTGGGAAAAAAAAGAGAAAGAGTTTGAAAATAGGCCAAAATATGTTTTCACAAATTATCAGCACAGAGCCATATGTGCAAACACTGTACACAGACACACACACAGACACACACACTTCAGCGAGGGTCACCAGAGACCCACTGTTACACACCACAGCACCACAGCTTTTCCATATGAAAAGCACAGACGCTTAGAAGTACATTTCAGATGGGATTCATTTTGCTTCTCTGTCTATATTTGTTTTTTTTCTTAATTCTATTTTATCTCTTGGCGAAGTTGCACATATGCGGATGTGTGCACCGTATTTGACAGACAGAGGAGCAGGAGGTGACCTTTATAACTGACACACAAACAGCCAGACAGTGCATCAGAGTAAAGGTGTTTTTTCTAATCCTCCCCCCTCCTGTTGTGTGGTCCGACTCGTCTACTGTATCTCTACATTACATCCCAGGCAGAGTGACACGTTGAGCTCGGCTGTTTCTGTGGCTACTGCTCTGACATTCTGTTTGTGTGACGCTTTACCCCCCTCTCTCCTTTAGGGCGAGTCAACAACACTGAAGTTTACGTTGAGAAACGACTGCTACTGTAACATGTGTGTCTCTGTACTGCAAGTAATATTATTTAAGTTTTATTTGGAGAAGAGTATTTTAAAATAACTTAGTGCTAAGTTTATTATTTACAGTTTGCATGAGCCCACCTTTAAAGCACCATATTATTATTATATGTATGTGGATAGTATATGACTTAGACATTAATATGTATGCAGTGTATTTCATATTAAGATAATTGAATTTGTTTCATCTGTAAGACTAATGAACTGCATTGATAAAGAATTGTTACCTGAGGTATATGCCAAACCAAACCCGTGTTCACTATAAAACAAATTGCTACGATAAAAACCTATCAATGATTTCACAGTTTTAATCTATACCTTCATTTCCCTGATGACTACTAACTCATAATTCTAAAGATGCACTAACTGCGAGTGTTCTATCAAACATTTCTAAATTACTTGCTCAAAATGCCACACATCAAAATGAAGTGCAGCCACATCACAACACCTAAACATCCTCAAATAGCAATCCAAGCATTCACTTTTAAAGCTTGGCATCTAGGTGCAGCAGGATGAGAGTTATGTTTGCAAGCTGACACCAGGAATATCAATTCATAATGTACTTGACACAGTTTTGTTGAACAACACATTATTTAGTGATAATTCTCCGCGTGTTAATAATGTGATCTGAAGTCAGGCTGTAGCCTATACGCAGTGTTCCCACTGAATATGTATTCCTGACTACGCTGAGGGTAAACATGTTATTTAATCATCAACATGATCTCAATCGTCATTGCTTAAGTGGGATGAACAAACCCCAGGTGGTGCACACATAGTATGAGAGACTTTTTGCAGGGAGGCAGGCTGAATGCATATCATTCAGCATTTAAATGATTCGTGCCGTCTGTGTAGTAGGGCAACTTAAGGTGAACAGCAATCTGTGTCATAAGTGGGACTGGGTGGTGGCCTTGTTTACGTTGTCTGAGTCTCACGAGAGACAAACAAAGATTTTGCATAATGTGCACTTGGTTTTTTTAACTTTGAGTTACACACGTTTAGATAATGCACTGAAACATGATCAATTTCTCCACGAGGATACAGTTCTTTGTATTTGTTGATTCTAATCTGGAATCAGTTGACTACGCCTTTTTTTGTTTTTGAAATCTTTTAGTGTGTGTGTGAATTTTCCCCCTGTTACAGTCACACTTTAATGATGTTCTCTGTAATTATACCTCCGGGTGCATTAATTAAAATTTTGCAAGTTGGTTGTAAAGCTCCTCAACTCTCCATGTATTTGACTATTTCTATACCAGTTACACTATTTCAATTATATCGGATATAGCAGTGATTGCTTAACTTGTGAAAATGGGATTTAATTTGTTACCAGGATGAGTTAAGTGCAGAAATGAGAGAATATCAATCTTATATGAAAATCATATCATGATAGGGAGAGATTTTTTCCTGCCTATAATCTCTGTCAGTGAGTAATAAATGTCTTTGTCTGTTTTCATACAAAAATATTCATTATCACGGATTTTAAATAAACACTTAGCCCAAGGTTATTTTTTTATGTTGTAAAACACACATACACTGACCCTGTAGAGTTCAGATATAAAACATGCTAGTTCCCATAGCAACCCATTTAAAATTCACTGGCATATGGTATAGTCTAATGTCTGACCTTCATAGGCTTGAGTTCCACATTCCAAATGTGAGGTTATTCGGTCTGTGTGCCAGATACAGCCGATACTAAAGTCTCCCTCAGACACAGAACGAGACCAGGTTTCTCTTCAAAGCTGGAAAAGTGTTTACTGCAGCAAATGGGCACATTTAATGAAAAAAAGATGTGTGATGGTTGAACAGATGGGCTCTGAGTTGCCATATATAAGGTAAGGCATTAAATGTAGTACATGCAGCATGCTTTTTTCACCAGGAGTAATGGCCGGGGTGGTAAAATGTTGGAAAGTAATTAAAGTAGCAAAAATCTAAGTTTCTTTGTTTAATATATTTAAAAAATACTTAAGATTTTCCACAGAATGTGACGTAATGACAGTTTTGACTTTATATCAAAGTTGTGAATGTATCACGTTGCAGAGATACAGTACCACTGAAGGTAGCATGCATGGTTGGAAAGGTTACGACCTGATCCTGTTTAATTGGTTGGCAAGGAGCTTGCAGCCGCAGCTCCACCCCCTGATCACTACCGCAGACTCTGATGTCATCACGTCACTGGTGCATGATGGCAGCATTAGTATCTCAGAAATGTTTGCCTCATTTCTGGATTGTGGGAGGACATTGATATGCGTTGTCCATCTTTATTTAGACTCAATGGTCTGCCCTCACGTCCCTCGATCTCCCACGATGCGCCTTTGTCTGCTGCCACCACTGCATTTTGGATGGTGAGACCAGACGGAGCACATGTGCTAGCATGCTACAATTTACACCCTGGATGAACAGGTACACAGAGAGGGTCAGTTAAAACTTTGCAGATTTTTTGACAGTTCACTGATCCACCTGACAGCCCATCAGGATTTGTTTCAGTAAGTTTAGAGAAAGAAGGGGAAATACATTATTTAGATACGAATATTCCTTAAGAAAAACTCTGCTACACTGGAACAATAAGCATCTGATTAAAACAAGCTCTGTAATTATCACAAACGATGGGAACAGGGTCTTCTGCTGAGTTGACGAGTGTTTTGTTTCAGAGTTAACATGCTCCAATTCACTTGTCCCCATGAGGCACAGCAAGCACCTCTCTGTTATGCCGTTGGCCCTATCAGCAACTGGAGTTGTCTGTTATGAGTCTAAACTGGAGTGGAAGTCGGCTCCTAAACATAGCAGTCACTCATCCAAAAGAATCCCTCCCCTCCAAACGATGGCTATTCTTAGCTCCCATGTATGTACAATGTTTTCAGGCCAGCGTGATTATCATCGATTCGACTGGAACGATGGGAAAAGCCCCGGTGAGATGGAGCAAACTTCAATTTTTTTTTACCAGAGAGGCAGCCAATTATAACTGATTTCAGATCAGCCGTGCTCTGATGTCAGTCTGCGAATTCCTCTGACTCTGTCGCTGAGGAAAAAGTCTGTGATGCACAGCTAAATTAGATTTGCTCATGATGTGTTTGACGGGCAGCCATGGACAAGTGGGAGCTGCGTGAGTAAGGGTGGGAAACATGGGATATATCTCAATTCTGCTGCTTTTTATGAAGCAGGTCCCCGTTCATGGGTGATTAGCAGGCAGATCAGGGAGGTGGGCAGTGTTGCTTGGATGGCTTTGACTAATTTAACTGCTGCTGCCTCACTTAGCTACAGGCTGGCTCGCAAAACCCAGACAAGCAATGAAGAGTAGCAGGCATACAGCCAAGCAGAGATCCGCTCTAGATGTCCACAAGTCCTGCGTGCATCTCACTAAGCCACGTGAAACACTGCAGAATGGGACTCGACTGACTGACAACTCCACAGATTAAACTGATTATTGGACATTGCTGGAGTAAAACCAAAGCCTACACCCACATCAACGCCATGAGCTGTCGACAGTAAAATGTAAACACCTTAATCCGAATGTTGGAGTCACAATCATCTTTGTGGTTGTCACAGATAAACACGCGCACATTGTACTTTTCTCACATCCAAGCATATCTCAGAACTACACTGATATCACAGAATGACAGTTTGACTGTTGTCTGAGCAAAATGTGTATGAACATCAATTTTAGAATTGTTTCACTTCCGCCAAGGAGGTGATGTTTTCACCCCTGTCTATTTGTTTGTTACTACTCCACCAATTTCCATGAAGTTTTGTGGAGGGTGATCCAAGAACGACCCATAAACCTTTTGCTGGATCCAGATCAGGGGGCAGATCTGGGTTTGTTTGTTTTTTCACGTTCTTTGACATTGAAATATTGAGTGTTTTAAGACATTTACACTAATTTTGCAGGGAATAATTTACAGATCTTGATTTAATCATGCATATTTAGGGAACTGATGTCTGTAGGTGTGCACACTTTGGTGCAGATTGGATGAATTTAAGGGGACTGTTGGCTGAGCTCTGAGTGCTCCTCTAATCTATCCTTTTAAACAGTATTCATTTTAATGGTGTGTTTCATCAGCTCACAACACATGAATGTGTTTTCGCTTCACCTTATAGATATGAGCATCATCATCCTCCAAGTAATTTTGTGTTTGATGGTTGATCATGTTAGTTATTTGTACATTATTGTATGTATTCATATGAGTTTATTTGAGTAGTTGTGTTGTGAGTGGTGTGAAGTGAAGTAGTTTATCTCAGTTTGATGTTAACTAAAGTGACATCTCCAAACCTTTAATACATTTTCTTTTTGGGAACAGCAATAGAAATATTGCTCCACCTGGTGGAGGCAGTCGTCACAGTGACAGGGCTCCGTCGTGGCTGATCTCAGTCTTCGACAGCAGAGTGTTTGCAGGGGTCTACATGCTCCTGCGTGTTGCTGGTTGTAAAGTGACGACCCCCCCCCCCCACCGTCCCCTCACTCACACACACACACACACACACACACCCTTATGCAACTTGTTAGGGGGGTGCGCGTGCACGTGGCCCACATGGAGGAGGGCTTGTCAGAAAATGAAATGAAGTGAGAGATTTGCAGGAGAAAGTTGCAGAAGATGTTTTATTCAAAGCCCGAGCAGAGTCTGAGACTTTTTTATTTTTTTTATTTCCATGCCCTATTTCCAGACTGTACCTGCGCCCTGAGCCCCTCCCCTCTGCCTCCCCTCCCTCCCTCCCTCACCCACCTCCCCCCGCCCCCTTCCTGGGAGTTTGTGTTGCACTCGTTGCAGTGAGGAGAAGAAGAAGAAGAAGGGTCCATGTGCACACGATGACGTCGCACTGACTCCTGCGCCTCTTTCTTTTCTTTTCGTTTTTAAAAATCATCACTTTTTCTTTTATTTTCATTTTCCCTCCTCCTCCTCCTCCTCCCCCCCCCCCCCCCAGAGATAATCCCAGAGAGCCGCGCGCTGTGCAGAATCCTGCGGCCATAATGTGAGATGATCCGCCGCTGTCGTCCGAGCCCGTCGCTGCCTGCTCGTCCTGTCAGGAGCAGCGGCTGCGCTGCCGAGGATTACACCGGTGATAATACGCAGCTAAGACTTCTCTCCTCCTCCTCTTCCTCCTCTTCCTCCTCTCCCAGCTGTCAAGCCGAAAACTATGAATTAGACTGACGCGTGTCTCCCTTCTGACATCCACTGACTTTTTTTTATTTTTTTTGGTTGCTCTGCGTGTTTTTTCCTCCTTGTTCTTCTCTGGAATACCGCTGCCCAGCAACACACCCACCTGACAACTCTGAATGTCGTTATCAAAGGTAAGGAAGCTCCATGTGTGCCAAACTGTGCGTCTTTTTTCACGCAAACTCCTCAGGTCCCGTGGCTCAATACTTTGCATCCTCCTCCGTGTCTATTTGCAGCGGAAGAGAAATGCAATAACTTTCAACCGGGATCTGCTCCACGATCAAACTTTGTGCAGACTGGGTAACGCACAAACAATAATTACGCACGACAGTTTATTAACAAAAGCGACAGATCTACATTTCTCTGCGCACCTGCGATGTGCGGAGAGATCCAGTGCGACCAGTTATTTAAAAAAAAAACACCACTCAATATGTATTTTCTTCCCGTTGCACTTCTTCCCAATCATAAATCCGCTAAATGTTTTGATTTGCACCCAGAAAAAAAAATACTTCAACTGCAGCGTCTTTAGTTTTAATTCTGCGCAAAGGCAAAATGGAGAGAGATGCGGAGAGTTGCATGTCCAGACAGACAGAGGCAGGACAATCACGGCAGGAGCGCAGGAGCAATCGAGCTTTTTAATATATCATCATTTTACATTCAAGCATGTGCACGTATTCAGGCCTGTGTGGTTTTTGACAGTGCGTAACTTTAACGCAGATGTCCAGGGAGGAGAAAAACAAACACTGGAACATGATCTGAAGAAGACGCCTGATCGTCCTAACTGCTTCAGTCAAACGTGGTAATTATCGGCTGTACATATATGTGTATTATTGCCTCTGCACATGACGGGGCTGCTCCGGCTGCTAAAACAACATTTCAAGTTATGTCGCAGCTATGTTGTGGCTGCAAGAGCAATAACTATTGAGCGACAGCTGTCCGACCAATCCACGCGTGGCCTGCTGGAGCCTGCTGGGTCTCTGGCTCAGCTGACCAATAGGAGCGCAGCAGAGGTGGGACGTTAACGCAACAACAAAAAAAAAAAAAGTCGACGTCACACAGACACATTAACTCTTACGATGCGTCTTTCCTCAAGTTGTCACTGTACGTCCCCTGTGGAGCAGCGAGCAGAGCTTCACTTGAGACAGAGGAGATACTGTACTGGACTTTTGAGAGAGAACAACTCATTTAACACACCGTTGTTGTCAGTTTTTTGTCATGTGTTCTGAAAAGGTAAGTCATCTGATATCCAGATCATTTAAAATATGTTTAAAAGAAAGATTTCTACTTCTTAACTCTTGCTTTTTTTTCTGTCCTGCCTCCTTTGACTCATCAGTTTTGCCTTGCAGCTTTGCCGTGAAATTAAAATGCTAAATTCTCACTGTAGATTTAAAAATAGATTTTCACATTATCGAACACATGATTTAATCTTACTCTGAAAAAAATGTTTAACAACTTGAAATACTTCAATTGGAAACAAGCAAATAGTTATTTTTGAACTTGTGAATTGTGTTAACATAATTTAATAAAACTTAACTTAACTCTAACTTCAATTTAAACTACAGCAACTTAATTCATTTGTGTTATTTTTATAAGTTGGTACAACAGTTTTCTTTTTTCAGTGTACATAAGACCTGCCTAAAGGCAAACTGCCTACATCTCATACACCTGCCACTAAACTCATTATTGTCATTAATCCAATGTTGTTGAACATTAAATAATGTATGGTGTACTTTTCTCATTCTTTTCTCTTTTTTTTCATCTGCCTTATTTTACCAGGTGAATCAATGAGCCAGCAATGGAGACCAAAAGATACCAAAGTTTCTTTGATGGAAGCGATACAGAGAACAGATGGTCTCAGGTCCCCGGCACCATGGAGTACTGCTGCAGCACAGAAGATTTGAGTCTGACGAGCACCGATATTCTGATGGACATAGTCAATGTCAGCTGCCCGGCTGGAAGTGCAGCCACCGACAGCAAAGACACCAACACAAAGAAGCAGGAGCAGCCAATGCTTCGGCTTGGCCAGAACCAGCCATTTGTTGTCCCACACTTCAACAACTCTCTCCACGGTCATAAGCAGGAAATGGACTCCAAGGAGCTTTCCAAGACTGTGGCTGAGTCCATGGGTCTGTATATGAATGCTGCCAGGGAGGCAGACTTTGCTTTCAGTCAGCATGGGGGCAGTACCAGCCCTGGGAAGATGTACCCAGTGTGTGGACGGTCTCTAGATGAGACCCAGAGTGGTACCACTAAGAGCCCCAAGATAAAGCCATTTGGTTTTCAGCAGTCCAACGCCACTCCCAGAGAGTGCACCACTGGGACTCCTGTTAGCTCAGCATCTATGCTGGTCTCATCTCTGTCCTGCAGCCCCCAGACCCCCGGCTCCATCTCCAGCCCCGGGGGCAGCAACAACATGGTGTCATCAACCACCAGTCCTCCTACATGCTTTGGAGCAGGGTGTTCATCCGTCAGTAGTCCTGTTAGCCAGACTTCTTGTGCTGCAACTCTGGCCAACATCAAGCGTAGGAATTCAGCCACATGTAGCCCTGTAGAGTCCACCACTGTGGGCTCACCACCACTAACCAGCCCACTTAATGTCATGAGGTCTCCGATGTCCAGCCCCCAGAGTATGAGCAGTGTGAGATCGCCTCCGTCCTGCAGCACTACGTGTAACATTAGGTCGTCCGTCTCGAGCCCCACAGGTGGCAGCTGCACCAGCACTGCACACAACTGCAACACAGCACGGCCTTCCATCTCCAGTCCAGCCACAGGAAGCACTATGACTGTCAGCAGCCCACAGAACCCGTCCTCTGGTGGGTTTCCCGTGTCCAGTCCTGCAGGTGGACTGGGTTTGGTACAGAACGACACCAACAGCCCAGAAGAAACAGCTCTGACCAGAGACACAGACTTCAAGAACTTTGAGTTCCCCAAAGTAGAGATGGTTGACGGGGAGGTGTTCAACGTCGGCTTAGACCAGATGGGCATGGTTAAGTACATTAAGAACGAGCCAGGAACTGACTTCAGGAGCATGTGCTTAGGTAGCTCTAAATGTAATGTGAGTAGCACACCCTTTATTACGCAGATTAAGAATGAGCCAAACAAAAATGAGGGATGTATGAATCCACAGCCCTATGGCGAGCAGTCACCTTCTCTTGGACTCTTCTCTGCGTCTGAGACCACCTATTTGTCCCTGAGGAATAACATCGATGAATACAGTCTTTCTGGTATCTTAGGACCCCCTGTCTCTATGAATGGGAACTATGAGCCTGATGTGTTCTCCAACAATGTCCTGTCTAAAGGGGTTAAGCAGGAGCCTACTGATGGCAGCTATTACCAAGAGAATAACAGCATGCCCACATCGGCCATTGTTGGAGTTAATTCCGGTGGACACTCATTCCATTACCAGATTGGAGCCCAAGGAACAATGTCTTTCACGCGGCATGATGTGAGGGACCAGTCCAACCCTTTGTTGAACCTAATTTCACCCGTAACGGCGTTAATGGAATCGTGGAAATCTCGACCAGGCATGTCAGCCCGAGGTGAAGGATACCCAGGTCAAAACTGCATCACAGACAACATGTCAAGGTAAGGACAATGAAGACGTCTCCATACTGTCTGACTTTCAGTGTATCTCCGCCAGATGTCCCGCTGAAAAACTGTGATGTTTTTTATGAGTTGTGATAAGCGTGCAAGCTTAGCTTTACAGAGAGCAGGAGGTTTCAATTTTCCTTCATGTTTTCTTTCTATGACTGTACCTGTAGAATATCCAGCAGCCTGCCTCTTTAAAGGATCAGATAAATGAAGAGCCAGTTTGTTACAGTTAGACTCATATTACAAAAGGGATTTAGGGCGTTTGCTTTGAGAAGTGCTAAATAACAACAACAGCAGAGCTTGGGAAAGGCAGCGGGATGCTGGCTGGGGGGAACAGGAATTAAAAGACGAGGCCCAGGTCATTGTTATAGTAGCATGTGATCAAAACATCATCTCTGCTAGCCCTGCCCTGTGTCCTACTGTAATACAGATACAAAGTTTACCTCTTATCAGTGGCTTGTGTGTATGAACAGCCACACAATTAATTGGTCCGTAAGACCTTGTGTAACGCAAATATCTGTTTTTATGGGCCCTGGGCCACTGGCAGCAACATAAATTATGAATGATTGATCACATGCTTTTGTTGCCAAACTGATTAAATAAACAGTTGCTTTTGGTGAGGGTGGGGGCTGAAAGAAAACAAACAGGCCGAAGGGAGAAAAATCTATAATAGCCGCCAATCTGGCGAAGGGCAACTTTGACACAGTTGTGCTTCTAATGTATTCTGGTGTCCTAGTTGCATGTGAAGTTGAATTATTGTCAGCGTGATTAATAACGCTGAATATCAAAGCCACGATCTGAAGATACGTGTGTGCCTGTGTGTGCACTGTATTCACCCGACAGTGAGAGACGCTGCTGTTTGTTTACAGTAAATCAGAAGAAAGGTTTGTGGTCCTGTAATTTGGATGTGATGTGATATTTATGTTTTTAAATAACAGCGGCTGTCTATTGGGGTTCTTCTGAAATACATTGCTATCATCTATTTATGCATGGGACGTCATAAATTCGCAGCTTTTATGAGCTGGAGCAAAGAAGCACTAAACAAAGTCATAAATGACTCCCTGCTTACTCGGCTTTGATAAGAGTCAGACGCTCGCTGTATGAGAAGTATTATACAGCACTATTTTTGACATTGGCGGGACATTGGTGTACGTTTGACTGTGTCTCGACCATGACAAGTCCAGACTGAGTTTGGGCAGTGATGTTGCGCAGGATCTTAAAATGGAGATTTATTAGATAAAAAAGTTTTCCTGATTGAATTTGTAGAAACTGACTTTGCTCTGATTGCGCTGCCATTTTCAGTAGTCTGTCGATTTCTTCAGCTCAGCTGTGACAGACAGCCGGGACATGTTGGGAAGGTTTTGGGGATGTCTTTTCAACACTGCATATTCGCACAGCTCATCAACATCTTATTTACTGAAGTGCACAAATGCAACGGAAATTTGAGTATATCTAAATTTGTTCTTGAGCCAATCTGTGTATTTTTCTTATTCTGCATCTCATTTGACCCAATTATCTTATCATCAGTCATTTATTGTGTCTCCTGCGTTCGACATATTAAATCAGGTTTATGTGTATGGTACACACTCTTCTAGAGAGTAGATACTGTGTGTGTGTGTTTGTCTGTGTGTGTGTGTGTGTGTGTGTGCTATAACAAGGGTTGCAGCTCTGAGGAGACTGATACAGCCGTTACCTTGGAGGCGACCCATATGGCAGGAGCCAAAGCGATGTTGACGGGATCACTGCCACCTTGGTCCTAATGAGATCCAGCTTAGCCCTAATGTCAGACAGGATGACAGTTAGAGATGGGCCACATGGCAGCCAGCCAGGCCGGCAGAGCAGCAGACAGGCACAAACACACATATAAATACATACAGTACATACAATTAATGCTAACACACACACACAAACACACATACAGGGATGTCTTGGCTCGAATGTAGGAATGTAACATTTTTGTAGAGGTTGCTGCCTACTTAGAGTGTCCAGTTACACCAGTACTATTGTATTGATTGACAGCTATACTGAGACATAAACAGAAACTTATTGTATCCTGCCTGAAATCTGAAAGTGCCCTGCAGGGGCAATCTCTGATCGTGTCGCGCCTTGGGCCAACTGCACGGTGCTCAGGCCCAATATCTCATATGCAAAAAAAAAAAAAAGGATTATGTAACCAAAACCATTAAAAAGCACAACCAAAAACTCTTTGATCCACTGGAGCCTTGGATGACGGAGAGTAAAATCCCATGGCTCCTTTTTTCCCTTTCACTTTGGTTTCCTCTGTAAATGGTTTTAATTAAAAGTGGCTGCTCATCTGAGCAGTCTGGATTATTTTTTGCAAAATCGTTTTGACTCTGACTTACGAGAGAGGAAAAAGAAGTAAAACTAAAGACTCATTCCAACCAGAATTACAATGTTTATTTATTTGACCTTATCGTTTATTTAAACCAGGCGGCCAGTATGGTTGACTGTAAAATTCAGTCTTGTTTTCTTTTCAAAACAAATAGATTTAATGCCTATATTTTATATCTTGACTCTGTAAGACCCTTATAGAGAAAATCGAATTCATATTAAATTTATAAATGTGGATATTATTATAAAATGACCTACATTAGTGAGCTGGATTATATTTGCTTGCTGCCTAAATCTCCAAATCTCTTTTCATCCTACTTAGGGCATTTTTTGTGCTGGTTTTCAAAGTACTGTTTCACCAAATAGAATTAATCTAAAACTTTTCAGTCCTCTGACCTCATAATTTCATAATCTAGCAAATGGTGGAAGTCAACAATGCAGACATTTGAACCTTTCCTATAGCCAGTACAAAAGTAATGTATTCCTATAGTTGGGCATTTTCCTCACGTTAAGCTTGTAGCCAGTTTCTATAGATGGACAGAATTGCCGTCGACTCACGAGGAAGCACCAGATTTAAGCGGGGAGAAGGCTTTGCACTGGACTCTGGCCAACTCTCAATGTTCTGCAGAGGGATGAAAAGGCATACTCCTGAGAGCACACTAATAAGGCTGTAATTGTATGTTCCTCCACTAAATTAATGGATGAAAATGATTTGATTAATTCAGACACTGCTGGATACTAATATCCAATTAAATCCCAACACCAGGCATGCACAGGGGCTCCTAGTGCATTATGGGCTCCTGACTGTATGAGGCGGGCAGCTGCTTCTCTAGGTTGTTAAAAGGAAGTTACAGGTGAAGCTGTTGGGGAATGGTTGTGTGTCTCGTCTTTCTATGCATTAATTGGTGCGTTCTCCTGTGTAACGTCGTTACAGTAAGAATTTAATGAAGAATTTAATAATTTAATTCTGCTACATTTTTAACGAACACTGATACAAACTTGCAGGTTTGTGTTTTTCTACCATTAGTGTAAACAAAATGTATTGAATGTCAGGTAGCCATCATGTGCTCAGTCAGTGTACAGCAACATCCACAAAGAAATTAGAATGGACTTTAATAAGAAAAAATATATTTTATCAATAATCACTATCACTGTGTTTAAAAAGGCATTTATGATACATCCAAACTGTTTTAGAATGAATAGATCATGTTTTCCACTGAACGATAAATGATCGTCCAGTGAAGGATGCTGGGAAAAGTAGACAAGTGTGCAGCACATAACATCAGAGAACCTTTCCCGTACGATTGTGACATTAAAAAGTTGTAATTGGAAATGAAAAAGGTCAATATAAAGACAGGTGAAAATGATACCCTTGTCCTAGATACAATAACAGTATCAAAGTTTTATAGTTTTTAGGTCATGCATATTTCATGTGCACTGAAATATACTGAGATGTACTTCTGAACTGTTGTTAGAGCACTTTGGATTAAGGAATGAATGAATCAATGTCTATGTATGGGGGTCAAACAGTGATTAATGATAATAGTGTAATAATAATAAAAATGATAGTGAACTTTATACAATATACATAAAAATCATATGATAAATTAAGAGTCTGAGGAATAAGAACACTGAGTAATGTTGATTATTTGAGGTGAAGTTGGCTTATATGTATATGAAGTTAAAATCTGTAAATAAATACAAGTCAAAAACATTATGAAACAAGAAAAATGTAGTGAATCAAACTCACAATTAAGAGAATAAGTCGCAGTTGTGCTCAAAAACAGGCTTTAAGAAGCCACCCCACCGACTATTATAGAGACGGAGAGAATGGAAATAATTGAATAATATTTTTTGAATTAAATAATCTTTCTGATATTTTTCTCAATATTTCCCCTATTTTGTGAATTGGTCTGAATATTTATTCACAGCAGGATAAAACAACTAATGTCTGCTGGAAAAAAAACTAAATGAATAAAACACCTGAATGGAAAAAGAAAATAATATTAACAGAGCCTTTGAGATTCCAGTTCTTTTTATCTTCTGGGCATTTCATCACTTGTTGGTGTGGGTGGATTGGAGGCCGTGTAAAGAAAGAGCGGAGAGGAGGTTTCAAGGTTTGAGAAGCAAGAGTGAAATCTTACTTCCAAAAAAAATCCTTAAAATGAAGATGGGAGCTCTTTTTGAGGCATTTTATATCTTGACTGCAAAGTAAAAAAACCTGTAAAGAGAAGCATTCGTGGAGATGTTCAGGGAGTTAGAGAACCATTTAGATGGTGCACCATTAGTGTGAAGACCTTGTAGCTTCATGGCTCCATTGTGATTATATTTTTGAATGTTGCTGGCCTTTGCTGCATGGCTGACAAATCAACATTGAGTGGCTCGATAATTGTAGTTCTTGCTATTTGTTTGTCTTTCACAAAAAAAGAGGATCTAAAATGACTGCCTCACGTTTGTACGCCTCTTCCCACCTGTCAAGTTGTAGTTTACATCCATGTCCAGTGTCTCCCACAGAATAAGATCCTTGTAGCCAGTAACTGAATAATATATACAGCTCTATATCTGTGTTTGCTGTCAATCTCAGCTGTTGCTTCTGCCCGACCTGGCTCTCCCACAGCAGCGTGTTGGCTGCAGTCCTCCTCCTCTTCCTCTTCTAGGTCTGAGCTACAGATATCTCTTCTGGACCTGCTCAGTTTCTGCCACAGCAGCAAAAGATGAAGCTGGGATATATTCAAAACATATTCATTGGATGAAATGCGCTTTTTTTTTCTCCGTGTGTTTAGTTTTTAGTAACCTGCTTTGGACTGCCTTCATGCCTCCCCACAATTAGCACTTTCCAGTCTATGTCAATATTTTTCATTTATCCATCTGGATAAAGAGGGTAAATAATCAGTTTGAGAAATAAAGATTTAACGTTATCTACTTGCAAGACAATAGATATTGTGCAGTGGCTATGCTAGCTGGCCTCTCAGAAAAGCTAACAATAATCCTTCCTGCTGTGCATGATCAGTTTTGATTCTGAGTGTCCACTATTCATAGATGAGCTGTCGGGAAGACTGAAACATTTTTCATGAAAGATAAATAAACCTCAAGTGCGGAACTTTAGTATCTAGTGTCCCCCTTCTGGCTGTTAAAGGCATTACAGAAAAAAATTCCATGGTTCCAAAACGATAACCGATTATTATAAAAGTAAAATGTACACATTATTCCTCAAACATTTAGCAATATTAATTAATAAATACCAACCCTGACGTTCATATATACACCAGAATACATTTGATGAAATTCCTCCAAGGCATTCATGAGATGTTACATTTACAAGAAATCAATATTAAATCAACATTTTAGGCAATAAAACATTTTAAATACAGAGCAAGAGGAAGTTGCAGATCTAATCTGAATGTCCAGTAATGTGATCTTAAAAATTAAAGCCATGTGGGCACATGAATGGATGTTTTACCTTGTGCTACGAGAGCGTAGGAGACAAAACGCCTGCAGTGGCTGTAATCTTTTTAAAAGAACCAGGATGATACAGCGTGGCACAACGATCGGATGCTTTTGTTACACAGAGGAGAAACCCTGCAAAAGTCTCCACTCTGCGTCTCCCACGCAGAGCCGTGCACACACACACAAGCGCACAACACCTCCGCCATGGCCGCCAACAACAACAACAGCACACATTCTAGGCCAGACTTGACACCCCAATAAAAGTGTGGTTACTGCTGGCCGGGGCTCCTGGGATCTGAATGCTTGTCTTGTCCTCATTTGAACTTCTTCATGAAACACAGTCTGGTGACAGAGGGCCAGATTTCCGCTAGGCCAGGCCTGGAGTTGGAGATCTACTCTCAATTACCTACCGCTGACATTCCCTTCTGTTGTTGAGGTCATTACCAAACTGCATAAAGGAGGCGGAAACTGAATACCAGAGCTGCAACAAAGCATACTGGATGCTTCTTTGTAGTGATGAATGCCCTGATTTTTTATAGCGTGCTGCTTTGTGAGGTACTGTAGCTGAATGGCGGTCTTTTGTGGACAGGCTACTTTGTTTACCTAACAGGCAAGAAGTCTTGAACATTTCACACAAGTGGTCTAAAAGATCTCATGAGTCATGATGCTTGTTGGTTGCTTTTTGTGTGAAGGAGAGCTCGAATGAAACGCACCCTCATCCGAGAGGATACAACAGCACACCGGGATCAATAATATACAGTAGAGTGATTACACGGAAACATGTGCATAATAAATCAGAAATTACAAAGATTAACTAGTCATAAGAGCCTATTTCCACTGTCATAAATAAAAAAGGATTGTTTGTTGGGCTAAATACAGGCGGATGTCTAATTCATTGGGTGGATATTATTCATTCTGAGCTATAAAAAGCAATGAGATCTATATTTCAGGTTTGGTGGAGAGGATGCAGACAGAAACTACTGTATCTCCACTCACACACTCAGCTCATGATTGTTTTCCTCCGGTATTCGGACACATCTGACCGAGCAAACAAGGCATGCTTTAATCATTCATGTTTAATTAGGGTTTGCCAAAGTATTCATGCCAAAGTGCTTACATTTGAAAACCCTCTGTTTGTCTTGTCAATGCCTCCACGGAACGGACGCCATAAAAGAAGACCCTTGGAAAAGAAATGTAAATTCTTCAGCTTGATAGGTTCCCAAAGTAGGTCATACATATTTGGCAAAACTAAAATGAAGGGTGTGAGTTTGTGTGTAACTCAGGTCCCTTTTACATAACACACACACACTGCACATCCATGAACACTTGTATGTCAACAGAGCCTGCGATTCAGAAAATTGCTGCCGCCCACAGCGACTTTAAACCTCAATAACTTAACGTTTTTAACTTAATTCGTGGCACAAACGACCAAACAGCAGAGTGAACAGTGAGAAATGAGCCGTGTAGCGGATGGAAAAACTATGAAGACTTTTTATAGGTTTTCTAAAACGTTTAGAGCCCTCTAACGCACTGACTTTCATAATTATTTTTTCAGTGATGTTCTTTTTTCAGTAAATGCATCTATTTGGTCTGCTGTCGTTTTTAATTATTAGGTCCAATTATAAGATAGGTTCATCTAAATTGAGTATGCCTTTAAAAGGACACACGATTCAATAGTATTTGAAGCACAAATACTCTTTTTATTATTCTATGTTCCACCTAACACTGTGTAGAGCCTTGTCCATATTAATGTTTAATGTAACATGTATCTGACATTTACTCATATCCCAGAAATATACATCACTTATGTGTTAGCTTTTTAAATGTTTAATATTTAATACATGTTATAATAAATAATATGCACAGTCATTTTATGTGGGAATTATTTCATTGACTTAGAGAATACATGTTTATTAGGTGTCCCCTCAGCTCTGGATACTATGGGGAGAAAATAAATGATTTGCAATCTTTGTCAAACATAAAAAACACGTTCCTATGGAATCCCTGTGATTTAGGATATGGCCTCTACAAGTGCACAAATCATGTATGTAGCTCCGTGGCAGCCGGTGACACACTGACCCAGCAGGTAAACGGAGGCTCCCAAGGATCAAGTGGCAAGTCGAAGAAAAAGACACCATCACTGCATATCACACTGAACCTGTTGGAGGAGATCAGTTTGGTGGCTTGACGCTGCAAAAGTGTAAACCTGTTTGGCAGGAAATGCAATATGTTTTCTGTTTTCCAGAAAAGAGACAATAAATTCATAATTGAAGGGGGATATGAAAGGGTCAGCATTCTCAAATTACACACACACACACACACACACACACACATGCATGCACATGCACAAACAAAACACTTGTTCCTGCGTTACCTCAGGTTGTGTCTGGTCATGCAGATAGTTTTGGTTTCAATTGTCGAGTTTTTGAAATGTCTGTCTTCTTAACAATGGAGGCGGATGGAGTTTTACTTGTGGGACTTAGAGGTAGAACAGATGTCTCCATTACTCTGAACAATCATCGTGAACAGTTTTCATTGAAAATTCTTTCTAGGCCCTATAAAAAAACTTTTGGCAGTATCTTTTGTGGATTGGCAACAGTGAGATTTTATTCACTTACAATGTGTTAGTGAGGCGGCAGAAATCTCAAAGACTGGTGGGGCTGGACTTCCTGACAACATATTTAGGTGCCAACCAAAATCCAACTGTAGTATCGAAAACTGTCAAGTACTCAGAGCTGAGACTGGGACTGCAGGGTTAAAAGTACTTGGACTTGGTTTATTTTAGAGATCTTGTGATACTATTTTTCCTTCCTGATATTGACTCAGCTGATTCAGAGTACTGATCCAATACCAGTGCATTAAAAAAAAACATATTTTCTTCTCACCCTGTATGGAAGTGATGATTTATGTTATTGTTGTATGGTAAAGCTCAGGTTAAATTCTATAAAATACAAATACATACAAAGAAGGTAGAACTTCTTTACTCTCCATTTTGATAATCATACCGAAAAAAGAACAAAAATAAATAAATTTAGCAATATACAACATTATTTACTTCAAATAGAATCGAAACTTCATTCTGACATATGGTACACGTCGCTGTTTTACTTGAGGATCATTGTAGCTTGTTCTGGCTAATGCTGCACCGCTGGAAATTTCTCATGATGAAGAAGTAATTTACAGTAAAAAGAAAACTGCAGTTTTATGTGGGTGAACCTGGTACGCTTAAAAGGCGTGGTATTGTTTCAGTATGACATGTGCACTTGCCAATACCCGACCCAGCATTCTCAGAAGTATCAGAGGCATTTCTGATGCTGGTATCAGTTCCCTTAACACGTCAGATTTTCTTTTTATTAAGATCAAGGAACTATTTTGTGAATAGTGAAAAAAACAGTTGCTGGATTTGCCCCTTTTATGGATCCACATCGAAATTGAACGTATTCTTTCCCGACCCATACTGCATTCTTCCACCATAATCCTGTAAACTGACAACGACCAGGGGTAACAACAAAACCTCAGTGGAGGTAATTAGCCCGTTTCAGCAGAAAGACACTGACTTTTGATGGGTCACAGTAAAGGCATCACCTCAGTACTGTCTGCAGTTCTGGGAAATGCACAAGCAAACACTCTCCTTTTCAGTGTGTGCTGTTTGTTTCGTCTGCCTGTTCAACTTTGTTCTGAAAGGGACAAAGTCTGGGGCTTCTTTTATTTTGTAGACTGTTACAAAGGAGCTTTCTCTTTTATCCACAGTCATGCTCAGCTGCTGGGCCTTGGAGGAAAATCAAAAATCGAATGCACCAATGTGCTGTAATATTAGACTGTGAGCAGAGGAGTGGATGAACACGTTCATACCTTGATTCATTTGTTGTGTTGAGCCACACATGAAGAAATGATCACAGAGTGTATCGGCCTCCTGTTGCTCTACTCTCAGAGTTAGGTTGGGGAGGATGGTGAGAAAATGTAATGTAGGTTAAGATTGAGATTAATCAGGTTCCATTGTTTCTCAGCAGCTCAATTATCTTAAATTTCAAATCAACCAGATGTGATATCTTAATGCTTTAGCCTATAAACAGTTACATGCCATTGTTACTTTAATGACATGATGCTTCAACATAATGCAGCAGGTAAACCTGCTTTCCCAAGAGCGTTACATCCTGCCGACCTAGATTCCTGCCTGATTAAGTTGTGCATTATTTGGGTTGATTCACCTCGATAGACTTGTGCCAACTGGTGAGAAGACAAGGCCGGAGGTTGGGCCTCCTCCCCGGGGGCGAACAACATCTCAGCCAAGTTACATCAATCCGGATTTACTTCTCAATCTGGAAACTAAACACCTTGTTGTTCCAGAGAGGTGATCTTCTCCAACACCTTTTCCCCGTCACACCATGAAGTCTATGGATATGATGCAGAATTTTAATTGTTTATATTTATTGTTGATATATATGAATCAGGTGTAGTGGGCGTATGGGCTTAAAATTACGTTGTTTTCTCTAGCGTTCGTTTTTCTGTGGTTAGACTACCTCGCAATTTTCCTACGGAATAATTGATAGACCTAGATGAAATGAATCAGCCATCAGTCGACTGGTGTCTATGAGTGTGTACAGCTTGATTGAAGGGGACAGTTGGGCCTTGGCAGCAGTCTGCATTCTACTGAGTGCAGATCTTGTTTTTGTTAAACTTGGTTTTGGAAAGTCTTGTTTCTGCAGCCTGAGAGGAGAACCAACCCTCCGCATCTCGTTTCCCCTGAGTTGGTGGAATGCGGCTGACATGCCTTAAGATCTTCTTCCATTCCAGTGCAATTACACCCACTCGCACAAGTTTCAGTGACATGTGCACCTTGTGGTATAATCTGGCTCACCAGGAGGATGTTCCTTATTCAGGTGTGATGCCAACACGCTTGAGTGGATGGGTTGACAGTCGGAGTCTAATTGGGAGTGATGACCTACTTATGCATATAACCTACATTGCATTGGTCCGCCACGGTGGCGATGTAGGTGACTTTATTATCCACACGGATGCACATGGAGATCCCGTTCATTATTAATATATCCGTATTACATAAGACACATGACTACACCTCAATGCATCTCTTTAAACAGTTAACATTGTACCAGGGATTTCCAGTGTTTGAACACGTAATGTTTAAAATAGTTTTTCTGCCTGTTGAGAAGGTTGTTTTCTGAATATACAACATAGAACATAAAACTTCAGTTTGACTTTCTAAGTGTTTTGAATTCATCATCAGGTTAGTATTTATTTTTAGACTCTTATGCATAATTGACAACAGGAACATTAACAACGTCAATGTAAATGTGTTGCAGTTAGCACCTCAGCTAATTCACACCCATTGTCCCGTCACATTCAAAGCTTATGATTATGTCTTGCCCTCTTATTTTGATGCTTGATTACTGTGAGGGAACATGTCAGGTGGTTGACAGTAAAGAAACTTTGATTGACATCAGACAGGTACCTCCCTCATTAGAAGTATTCTTGCAGGAAAGGATTCTCACAGGATATTTCTCAGACGTAAGTCTGTTGTCGGATACGAGCACTGGTGGTTTCAGATTGTCGTCATCATGGTAACATTAACAAACGCATGTGAAACATTGTGGTATGATTGCGTCAGGCCAGCCTCACCCAACTCCCCCCCTTGCTGCCACTATTATTACAAACACGCGATTCAATAATTTCAGTGTAATAGCCGAGGGATTAAAAAAGGTATTTCTGTGAGGATTACAGTATCAGCAGGTGCAGCTGCCCCATTTACTGAAATGTTCCATGTCACTAGTTCACTAAGTGTCTCTTACTGAAAGTATCCGTCGTATATACGGTAGAGGTCCCATTTTGTCGTCATCTTGTTCTCTTGGCCGTGGCGTTAGTTATTAAAGGACCCATCTGTGGGTTGTATTAGATAAGCTCTGCTGACAACAAGTCATTTCTTCCATCCTCTGTGAAACAAAGCTGCATGCTCATTTCATGCAATATGAATTAAGGGACAAACACTCACGAGTGTTGGAAGGGGGGATTTCCCTTCAGTGATTACACTGGAGGGGCTATTAGACTAGAGTATAGAAGAGCAGTCGCTGAAAGTAAACTAATAGTGATAGATTAATGTATTTTAGAGGGCTGAAGATTGTGAACTTCTAGTCACACAATTCTTAGAGAGAGTGGGACTAAACCTTTAAACGTTTCTCTGTAAAAGAGCTCTTGGAATATTTGAGATAATTGGCATGGAATCACATTTCTGAGTAGTTGCTCTTGTGATCTGCACTGTTTTTAGTTTTCTTCTCAGAGAATGTGGCATTAGATGGGGTAGCCTACTTTGCATTTGTGTGTGTGCCAAAGAACTATTCAGTGTTTTGGTTCTGACACGTCAGGAACCAGCAACAATTCAAGACTGGTTCTTGCGTAAGTGTCTCTACTTTGGCATCTACAGTCGGACTTGTTTGGGTATGAATACTTTGTATTAACTTACTGATATAAAGGAACTTTTTGAAAGTGACCTGGTTACTTTGGTTCTTTTTACAGGTGACTTTTGTCACATTTACTTTTTAGAGAGTTCAGGGAAAAGAACTGCATCTCACAATAGGACATTAGGTCTAGTTAAACTTGATCTTAATTTATTTATTAAAGTGGTACTACTCACTTTCCAAAGAAGTCCACACTGGCTATTATGCAGCAGAATAACGTAGGTTGCTTTAGTTTAATTGTAGCAGGCTACAGTTGTTAAGTTATAATTATTGTGTAATATCTCTGCAATCTTCTACAAAAAATCTGAGAGGAATTAAATTGGCTGTGCCCCAGTTCATAAGTAGTGGTGTAAGTGTGAGAAGGTGCATCTTCACTTCTTCACCCGGCGATGCCCACGCAATTTACGCAGCCTCTATAGGTGAAAGGAAACACAAAATGCTGAGTCAAATGCTCAGTCTACACATTTCACACGCGAGCCCCCTGTCCCCCCCACCCCTCCCCATCCCCCGCGACAGATTAATGGGGTTGAAAATGAGAGCGTCACATGTGCAGACGCAATGGGAGAGGCAGTGGTCTCAGCAGAGCTGTAGCCCGGAGGCTCAGTCGCTGTACAAGCTGCTGTATGTGCTCTCTCATCATGACGCACCGTCCTGCTGGTAATAGATGTGAATAAATATTCACTTTATGGTCCAAACCCACTATGAAGGAGCTTTTTATGAGGACTGACAGCTGTTTGCAGAAATAGTCAAAGGCACCAACACTTGTGAGGATAACCCACTGGTTTTAACACTTGACTTTCTGTACAGATCCTCACCTTTGTGAAATGTAGAGCAGTTTGCAGAAAAGGTATTTGAATCATTTTATTTCTGTTTGTAAACCCCTTATCGTCTATTGAGCAGCATCACAGTCAACTTTTCTCCATAACGTCCGTGCCAAACGTTTCATTGTGGTGTTTGTGTAAAGCTTACTGTCCTCCTGCTGCTTAGTTTACATCGAAACGCAGACTGACACGGATTCAAAGATTAAAATCCACATTTGTCTGATGCATGCTCACGAGTGGTCAGACAGAATTTCACAAATACCACGTCCACACAACACTTACTGCCCCGTCTTTTCTGTCTCGTGGTATTTTACAAACATCTGTGGGCTGCGTGATTTAGTTATTCCTCCTCAGTTGGCTTCCCTTTGGTTTTTCAGTTCCCTTTGCGGTGAACACACTACACACACACACACACATTCACTATTTTAAGTGTATTGTGTATTTGTGTATGTTAAATAGAGCACCCCTGAATAATATCCCAATAATAATACTTTTATATATCTGCACTAAAGGGGCTAAACCTAATCACATACCTTTTGTAAGTGTGTACCTTCAATGACCATATTAATGGTCAATGATATTTGGAGGATACATGGAAAATAAAATTTCACACAAAATTAGAGTAAAACCGACAATTAAGCCCCTCTTGGACTGAGGGCTCAGAACTCCACTGTGCATGACAACAGATTTCTTTTTTTAGGTGGCTTCGATCTATTTTGAGATGGGTAATGATACAGGACAGACACTGAAGGACATTCAAACCTGTCAACTCGTCTTTCTTCACACCTCATTGGTCAGGGGGAAGATGGCATTGATGAAAGGTCGTGGGGGGCTGTGATTAAAAGAGAATATATTCAGCTAATCCACACCACCAGTGCAGTGCCGGGTGGCTCCTGCTCGCAACTTATCGATGGATCGGGTAATTGATCTGATCTGTCCCTCGCAGAGTGTGGAGCTCGCTGGCCTCCAGCGTCTGTTAACCCTGCAGTGTATGCAAATCAGGTTAGAGTGTCCACAGAGACAAGCATGCCCAGAGGAGAGTTGATGTTTGTCAGTTTTATGAAGTTGTGTTGACACTGTCACCACACCTCTACAGGTGTGTTGACCTAGTTATTGAGGTGCAATACTGACAAAGAATAAAGAAAACCCTTGTTCCTTTGTTTCAGTGCTCACTAAGTATTTCCTCTGTGTAAATAAAGGCTGTAGAGGCCAATAAATATCAGACAACGTAATAATTTCTGTTATATATCACTATGATCAAATTATAAGCTAGTTTAACTGGAGATTGTGGTTGAAAAAATATATTTTTTACCTGCTTATAACAATACCGATCCATTTCTCCACAATTCAACAGCTAATTTAGTTTGCTAAACTTTTTCACCCATGTTAAGTGACATTATAGCGTTTGTGACTGCGAGAAAGGACGTGCAAAGCAAGTGGAAAGTTTTAAATGACAGTATAACATCACCTTGCAATGCATGACACAGTATACATGCAACAAATCCCCAAAATCCTCACTTAAGATTACAAAAATGCTCGAGCAGAGTTTATGTTCCATAGTCGTAAGCAATGATAGTATTATGTGTGTCCTTGACAAACAAAGTACTGTGTATGTAGATCTGTTTCTTGGAGCTACTGCAACCAAAGGATTTTCCAACATGATAAAATGATGGAAGACTTTCTTTGGAATTGCTGTGGTCCAGTATTTATTTTACAGTATCTCTCATTCACTTGATATAATCAGATTCAAAGGCCTTATAAAGGCAGCATTGTAAAGTATAGAGTTCTACCGTACAGTATCTATATGCACACCACTTGAATAAGCAGTCATTGTCATGTTGTACTGAGGCTAAACTAAAGCACTGAAGTCCTTCTGAGAATCTGAGTTTTACAGTGAAAATAAAATAAAAGGAAAAGAGACAAGTGAGGCAGAGACAGATAAAGAGCTGCACAGCGGATGGACAGATGGAGGGAGAGCTGATGATCAGAGATAAGCAGAGAGAGGAACAAAAGGGCAGAGGGAAGAGGCATGTCTAAGTACCCTTTCAATTTATTCTATATTGTTCATCGCAGATGACAGATTTCCGAGTGGAACGTCTCAATAAAGGGCTACATGACCACAATTAATCCCCACACATCAACCCACACCTCATTAACTTATGCTCTCCTTTTTTAATGATAGAAAAATGAGTTTATTGTTTGAAAAATAGTTTTTTTCTCTGAGTATGAATGATTGCATTTGTTTTAATGGGATAAGGTTATATTCAAATTGTCTGAAAGAATTGTTGGTTTGTTCTCTGGGTGCTTGTGTAGAACCAATACAAACTATGTACACAATGCCTGAAGGGAGGACGCAATGTAAGGTAAACACTCTCGTGCTCACTGTCATATTTTCCTTTTGGCCGGGAGCCATTAACTTTAGAGACTTTGTCCTTAAGTTACTGCATCAGACTCGGCCTTAACGTGTTTTAACCAAAGTCTGGTTTTCAGTCGCTCCAGCTGAGGCAGAGCAGGAAAATATTTAGTTATACAGCAAAAAAAAAAAAAAAAACACCCCTCCAGAGCAATTGTTAAAATGCTAGATATTTAATTTAACTACTTTTTATCTGGGTCTGACCTCCTCTAATATCATTACAAAGAGACAATAAAATAGAGTGATACACAGAGCAATCGCAGCTCTGCACATTGAACAAAGAGCCCAGAGAAGTGACTCCGCTTCTTGGAAAGGAAGAGTGAGTAGACAGACCAGACAAACTTGGCAGGAAGACGACGCTCACACAAGCACGTAGAAATTTGTTCCAAAATCAATGCAGCCTACTAATATTTGATTCTCCTAAAAAAATGAAGGCCTCCATTGGCAGACACTGCACACTCACACCAACTGGAAATGCTCCTGTGTATATATATTGGCATTTGCATTAAAGTGTCCAGATGAAATCACTTCAATTCAAATGATCTTAAAACCAAATTTATTTGTCCAACTACTCCTTCGGGAGAATAAGCAGGTGTGGAACCTGTGGAGGTTTATTAAAAGGAAGAAGTAATGCCACCTCTTAAAATAACATGTCAGTTTCTGGAGTACAGTCATGAATGTGAAGATCCTTCTTTTGTCTCACTGAAGAACTGAAACAGTGCTTCCTCATTCACCATCATATGTTAATGGATTCAGAAATAAATGATGTGTTGATTGTAGCTTTCATTTAGTCCCTGAATAAGAGAACTGTTCAATGAAACAAGATTTTTTTTGGTTCGGGTACAAAAATGTTTCATGGTAATATTTCCTGTAGTTTAATCCTGCTTACTAACAGAGAAGCAGCCAAAGACATAACTTCCTTGGTGGAGGTGTTAAATAATACTGATATAATAATGTAAACGTTGACCCATTTCCTTCTAGCTCTAAATTCCTCCCTACAGAAATCGTGTCACTCTTAAACATTCCCTGACTTCTTCCTTTGCTTCACTGCGCCAGAGGGCTTTTCTACTTTTACATAAACAAATGTCCTTTTGGTAACTTTCTGGGACACTGCATCAGATGAGGGGTTTCCTCATCAGACCGAGACATCATTCTGAAGTGTGCCACATCGTTCACCTATCAGACAGAGCAGGAACACAGTTCTTCCTCGTTTTTGTGAAAGAAGAGGAAAAGTCAGCTGGTTCCCGACAGCCAACGAACATGCATAGCTGCAGTGGAGTCACCAGTCACACCTGGCTCAACCTGCAGCATTATGCAACAACACTGAGTTGGCTGAGTTCTTGATAATTGCCACTGTGATTCAGCATCAAACTGTCTCTAGTGGTGGAAAGAAACATCAGTATCACCTGTTGTTTGCTATTTCTAAGACGTCTTTCCTTTGACAAACGTGGTTTCTACCCAGGACTTGGTAGGGTGGTGATAAAATGGCAGCATTTACAAGACAAGAGGTTTGAATATGTCCTCTTGGCACCACCACTCCATGATAGATAGATAGATGGATGGATAGATGGATAAATAGATAGAAAGATACTTTGTTGATCCCAGTACTTCAGTAGTAACCTGCAAAATACATAGTGATTTCTGACATTATATCTAAAAGTCTTAATTTTTAACATTCTGTTGATGCTTTCAGTTAATTCATAGCTACAACTAAAATAAACTTGAATGAATAAAACAGACTAAAATAAAAGGTAAAATTCTGTATGAAGCTAGAATGTATTTGGCTGTCTGTCTGTGGCGTGTAGTCGCCAGTAAGCCACAGAAAATGATAAGAAAATTACTGCTTTTAAGATTCCTTGAGACTGCCTTCATTATGGCTAATTGGATTGAATGGTGCCCACTCATTGGCCTACATTTATACATTTACATCGTATTTAAGGCGCTTAATCTGAGTGGCACTGATATCATGAGACTGACATTTAAGCTGTTAAATCCGGAGGATGTTATAAGGGTTTTAGAGAGGGAGAAAGGGTGAGGCGGGGGGGGGGGGGGGGAAGCAGAAGAAAGACACCAGCGAGAGGGTCTCAGTGACTGTGAGCTCACAGAGACAGTAAAGCAGAATGACAGTGCAGGGCTTTTGTTGGAAAGACTGCCAGCATGTCAGTTCCGATGTAACATTTTTATCGACACCCTCCTCGCCGCAACCTGACAGGCGGGCAGGAGCTCAACTTTTACATTCCACACCAGAAGTTCAGGGTTAGTGAAACAGGTTGCCTTGGCAAACTTTGGAGGAAATCTTTCTTTTCTTTTTCCCTGTTGTTTTCTGCTGCTCATAAAAAAAAGTATGCACGAATGGCAATGTTTATTCACTTGACCTAGAAAAAGCTCTTGGTATAACAGCGCAGATATTCTGAATTCACAAGTCACTTCTGATTTTATAGTGGAGCGGTATACTTTGTGTGGATGCATCATGTACTGTATAGGGTGTTTACTGCTGGTGTTTCACTGAATCAGGAGGGAACTTGTTTGTGCTTGTTGGGTTTGCAGACTACATCAGACTGAAATATGTAGTGAAAGGATGATGCTTCCAAACTATGAATTAATAATAATCTTTAACTTCCCATTATTATTTCCTCTGACCGATGCATCAGCCCAGTAGCAGATCTAGGATTTTTCTTAATCAGGGGCCATAAAGGGGCCACAGTTCCTTATTCAGTAAGTTGCATATTGAAGTCGATGCTTGTAAACTGTTAGCTCCATAGTTTTGAGCAAAGAAACACATTATTGAATCACAAACTTAAAAAAACGTAGAAAACTACAACAATTGTCACATTTTTTGTTAGTACTGTTATTATGTGACTAGTTTATAAAGAAAAAAAGACTACTGACAAGACAGGGGCATCTCAGGGACCAATAGAACCACCCCTGCATGAGCCAAATAGCAACTTTTACATCACAACATTTTGTGTTGAAATTTCTCTCAGTATTTTACATCATTTTATTCGCAAAAATGTTATCTGAGATGAATACAAACTGAGATAATAGTCATTTGGGTGCTAACATGAAAATACATTCACACAGTGTACCTAAAAGGTGTTTGTACGAGCAGCGACTGTTCACAGACAGTTCTTCTATTGTGAACCAGTTTACTCTCATATAACAGTGGAGGATTAAAAGTGGATTTTGCAGCACAACTGTATAATAAACTACAATCTGGCTCTCTGCTCCCTCAAAGGTCAGCGCTGTCTAGACAGTTTACACAGATTTACTTTGCCCCCCCATGAGAGAATCCAACAGTTGCTGTGACTCAATGGAAATTAACAGTTTTTTTTTGCAGAATTGCAGAATTTTGCAAAACACAACCTTTATTTTTTTTAAGATAGTGTGATGGGCCTTCAGTCTTTTATGGTAACAATAAATGAGTAAATATGTATGTCTCTATAGTTTTGGACTGTTGTTGATAATGAAAATATCTTAAGTTGAAGTCATATTAAAAATAAGTCACTTTACTCAGTCTTTCACTTCAGTAGTTCCACGAACTGGTTTCACGCTCTCTTTAAATGTACCGTTTTATAGCTCTACCTAGCCATGAACAGGAAGTGCAGCAGATTACTACACAACTGTCCATCTGGACATTAATACACAACAGAAACCCAAATCTATTTCACTGGCCAGACAGACTGTGTTGTTCACTGCAGAGCTCAGTCTAAGCCTCGCCGCATAAATTCATCCAAATTCACCAGACTGAGCAGGACCCAGAGAGTCTGTGTGGAGGAGAGATTCTTTTGATGTCTAATAAACTTGTATTGACATCTTCCCACAATTTCCCCTTAAACTCACTAATCCTGAACAGTAAGTTGTTTTGACGACTTTATTCACCGCTCGTGCTTTGATTGCCTTTGACCACCTCAAATGATGCTACCGTTCCGTATTGATCGGCCGCTTTGTGTCTCATGTTTGTTTGCCGATTGCTCAATAATCCAATTATTGCAGCACAGCCTTCTCTGAGCCCCCGTGATGTGGAGAGACACTTCCTTAGCGGTGCGGGGGAAAAAAGAGAGTGAGAAAACAGAGGAAGGAGAGAGAGAGAGAGAGGGAAGGAAAGTGAGAAAGAGAGACAACTCGGAAAGCAAGACAGACTGTGTGCGATGAACTTTATGTGGGAGAGGGACAGAAGAGATGAGAGGCAGAAGGGAGGAGTGAACGAGCAAAGTAGAAGGAAAGCGCTGAGGGACTGTGTGGCTGTGTGTGTGTTCATGTGAGAGAAAGGAAAAGACAGAGGGGGGAAAACACAGGAGAGAAGGTCGCAGGCGAAGCCAAAGTTACCTTTCTGAATTCACTGACCCTGTGCACTTCACATTAACCTCCTCCTCCAAGAGAATTAGTCTCTATCATTTACACTCTGCTGTTTCTAACTGCACCAATTGATTTCAGTGGACCAGAAAAGGGTGAACTGAATCTCCTGTTACCCTGACCAAAGACCGAGGGGAATTCATGCTAATGCTGCTCGGACAGACTTGAAATAACAGTCTATGGACTCTAAGTCCTCAGTTTCACTCTCTGGGTAGATCTGGTTGAGCTAGAATGGCTCTCTGAGGTGTGAGACTGTTGGAACGACTTCACAAAGGGGATGGCTAAACTCTTGTGTTCTAAATGCAGGTAAGAAAAGAGGTCACAAGAATACAGAATGGGGAACAAATATTTTTGCAGTGACTGACATGTAACATTATGGTATTGTACCGCAGCCATTCTAGCCCTATTAAATCAGCAGTGAGCATATTACTTCTGATTGATGGCCGAGGGCGAGGAGCTCAGACAGATTCATTTACACAGCATTTGCTCCTCGTTAATAACAACTGATGTTATCGCAACAAAAACAAGTTTTCAAATCGTCCTCTGTATGGTTAACCCAGGCACGAAAGGCTTTGGGGTGCAGTGGGTTTTAAAACGCACAGTTCAACTAAGCATGTATGGATTTTTTATTTAATTCCTCTGCTACATAAAAGAAGCTGCAAGTCTCCAGCATGAGGCTGATGTTGATGTTTGGCTCCACGATGGCTCCTCTTTGCCTTCTGCAGTGAACGGCTCTAATCCACATAATTTGAAGACGTTTCTCAGCAGGAGGCAAAGATTACAGGGATAATGCACACAGTTTGTACATCTCAGAAAATAAGGGTGATGTGCAGATGTAGAAGCTCCGACGAAATCTGGCTGAGGAAGCAGAAGTGTTTACAGAGGCCCGGTGAAAGATCAGCAGCCGGGGTAAGGACCCGTCAGCAGTACACCAGAGTTAGGTGGCACAAGAGGAAGGTTGAATCAAATCAGTAGAAACTAGAATGACACTGTAAAGAGCATACCTCCTCCAAGGCACCACATTTCAGTCCCTCAATTGGCCTGAAAAATAAAATCTAACAATCCATTAAAATCAAAATGCAGAATTATTCCCTGGGAAATTGGTGGAAATGTAAAAACTCGTAGATATCAGTCCCTTAAATATGCTTGTTTTAAAAAAAACAAAACAAACAAGATCCATCAGTTATTACCTGGGAAATTAGTGAAAATTCTTGACCCATCCTATCACCAAGTTTCGATACATAAGCTTTAACTTCTAAAAATGTATTGTAAAATATGGTTACATCTTTTCAGACCAGGAAATCATTTTTGCTTTGCTGGGGAGGATCACAAGTCAGACACAGTGGAGTCACAGGGACACAAATGAAATCCAGACACATGAAAAATACCAAATAAACACAGCACACAAATCCTCGTTTCTTTGTACGTCCAACAGAGTCAACACAGTCACTGATTTATTTAGAACCGCCGAGTGTCATCTAAAACCTCAATGGCGACATAACTGCAGCACTGCAACAGGCCGTCAGGTTTGGGCCTTTTTTGGATTTATAGGGCTTCATTATGTTTGTCTATAAAACACAGAGAAATATGCTGCTTCGAGATGCGGCACTTTAGCCAAGTCAGGCTATAAACCGTGACATGTATGTGCAGGAGCAGTAGGTGTTAAGTGGAAATTATGACCTCTGTTTCCCAAGGGGATTTGGTGGTGACAGATCTATTCAGGGCGACATGGCACTGTGAATTTACAGTAACCAGGGTTTGTATGCTTTGGCCATGGATCCCAGTGAAAATGGGCGTACTTCACACTCAAACATGGCTGTTATGACAGGCTTTCTCCCATAAAGTCTGTGTGGACTGACAGACCCCGGGGGTAGAGTACATAAAGAGGAGTCAGTGGCACATTGAGAGCCCATCAACGTGCTCACACTGTTCACAGTGTCAGAAATCTAGATGTTTTGTGCCACTCAGGTCTCGGTAGAGAAAGTCGATGCTTGATGTGAGATTGACAGATGTCTTTCAACATCCCACCCCTTGCATCCCTCGGAAAAAAAACTCAATTATGCTCTATTTCCTCAGATGTAGCCGCTCATTAGCGCTGACAGGTTTTGCGTCATGAAGCAGAACAGTGAGTAGATAGAAAATGTGGAGCTACAAGCTGCTTTTCTGCCGCACATATCCGTTGTTTCAATGGGGAATATCCTTTGTTCACAGTATGAATCCCAATGGCCTCCCTTTTAAAAACGCTGTACATCACATGAGACTAAACTCCTGAGCAAAAAGTAATTAGAATATATTTTTAAAAACTCCACTCAGGATGGACCACGAGTCGTCTCCTTTAAGAAGGACGTGATTCGCGGATCATGTGGTGTTTTCAAGCATCATAATAAAACCTGCTTAGAAAAGATGCTGTACATACACTAGACGTGCCCCCTCCCCTCCCCGCCTCAGACCTCGCTCCCATTCTTAAATATTTATGCGATGAGCTGTAGATGTCATGTGTTTACCCTAAAATCTTCAGAGTCTCACACACCTCAAACAACGAGACGTATTGTGTACACGAGGCAGCGAGGGGACGAGCAGCAGAGAGAGAGAGAGAGAGAGAAGAAGAAGAAGAGGAGAAAACCTCAGAATCGACAGCGTTTCCCTCGGAAAATGTGGAAGATATTCTGAGCCTCAGGAGTATTTGGTTGGGCGAATGTTTTATTTGAACAGGGCGTCTTAGTGGCAAAGCCCGATGTTATTATTTATTAAAAGTGCAGCGTGAAGGGAATTACAACGTTGTGGGAAATGTGTGTGTGTGTGTTTGTGTGTGTCTGTGTGTGTGTGTGTGTGCGCGCGCTGATGAATATATTTGTGCACATGTGACCGCTAGCCTGAAGAAAGAGGACAAGGACAGTTCAGTCAGATGACTGTGTGTGCAAAACATTAATGTCTCCCTCGCCGTAAAGCAAATAACATTTATGAGTAGAAACATGTGGAAGTTTGACAATAATCAATCCAAAATATTATTCATCTTATTTCTATGGAATTATATTGTGATGATATGATCTATGGACACGGGACTGAACCAATAAGTCTACAAAACAATAAGCCAACTGATGGAAAGTTATATTGTTTCAGTTTTAATATATTAATAATTTGGTAATTGTTAGATTAATGGTTCCTTCTGTGACTTTTTCCTGCCATTGTCTTTTGTTAAAACTAATTTATTTAATGTACTTACAGCTGGGATTGATGGTTGGATCAAACAAGTGACCCAAATAAGTCAAATTGGGTTCAAGGAAATTGTCATCAGCATTATTCATCATTTGGTCAATTCTGACATTTTATACACTAAGAAATACAATAATTATTCAACAAAATAATTAGATTTCAAAGAATCAATAATGAGCTGGTTTGAAGTATTGATTATTCAGTTAGATTAATGATGAATGATGATTATTTTAATAGAGTTAATACTAATGAATAAACAAGGTCAAATGCCCATCACAAGTTCTCAGGCCCCACGATGTAACCCATCATTTTTTATCCTATCATATTCATGTTTCTTCATTATTTTTCTTTTACTTGAAAGTTTTCAGTTCAGACACAGACAGGGAACACAGGGACACTGAGATCCCTGAACGCAGCTCGGTGCAGCTCTTTGACATTTCTGTGTGCGTGTGTATTTGGCAGAATTGAGCCTTGGGTGGTGCGGTTGCATCATGCGCATCTTAACCGCTAATCCACTAGGACGCTCGTCAATTCCTTATTTTGTCTAAGCTTATTTAAAAAAGCCCAGAGGGATTTAGATTTTAATATGAGATGGAGAAAAATGACAAATTCTCTTAGTTAGAAACTACAAATGTTTGTAAAACAAATTAGGTAAAACAATGAATCCGTTATTACAGTTGTCGATTAATGTTCCGCTAATTAACAAATTGGTTAATCCATTTTTTTAAGCATTCATATAATCCTTTGTGCTAACAGTCTGAATCATGACAGAACTACAAATAAATCGGTATCTGTGGATGAGAGAATTCAATTTAAACATTTCATTTCTTTCACTCCTGTCTCACTCCCTCTATTGTCTGTGCTCGTCCCGTCTGCGTCACCACTGCTGACATCCCTGGAAGTTGCCGGCCCAAAAGGTGACATGGGCGCCCGCTGTGAAAGGGCAGCCACATGCACCACTGCGAAACTTTCACCCTATTAAATATACATCAATAGTCAGCCATAGTCTCCCCTGAGCCAAGGTTGCGATGACTGATGGTATTTTAAACCTGGTGTTTAGAACAGGAAACTGTTCATGAATTGTGGAGAAAAACCTGTCTATATCTATTTTCATAAAAGTAGTACTCACTGATTTCATTGTGTTTCATTTCCTTTTTGGTAAAGCCAGTCTGGTCAAATTTCATGGGATATATGTTTTGTCTGAAATGAAAAACTGTAGAAAAGCCGATCAGGTTTGTTGGGTCTCCTCAGATGGCGCTGCCAGAGCTGGCTGACTTTTTCAGTTTAGAATAGTATTATTTTTAATAAAACCGGTTGCAGAGGTTTTTCCACAGTTTCCCACATTTCTCATCTTTACCATCAGTCTCTAAAATGTCCGTCCAGGAGCCATCTGAGATTATTGATGCTCCTTCATCAGTGACATTAATGAGTGGTCATACAGAGACGGAGCTGGTTCCAGACTCCAGATGAATCCATGTTGTGCTAGCCGCCCTTGCCAATTCAAACAGGTTGGGAGGTGCCTCACCATTGTAGCACCGCAACACACAAGGACAGGAACGACAAGTGTAAACAAGGCTGCATCTGTGTTTCTTGACTTCACAAAACCTTTTTTCATAAGAGAGAAGAAAACATGCAATGAGAAATTTCAGAAAACCGCTGATATCCATCGTGTCCTTAAAACAGCAGAATTTGATGTGATATGGATTAAAGGTTTGGGTTAAACTTTGCTGAAATTAGTCGGCACATACGTGTTTTATTCTGAATCATTGTGTAGACTGGTGTTTTCCTTTTTGCAGTGTTTTTTTTAAGGAGAACTTAATTGCGCTATGTCTCTCAGCAGGTGTTGCATTGTTCATCCAGTGGCCATCTGGGCCTGTAATCCTTTGGAGGTGAACACACTGAATTTGAAAAAGGTCATTGCACAGATATTTAGTTTGGCCCGACATTTTGTGATGTGTGTACGTGTACGTGTGCATGTCCTTGCCCTCTAACCTTTTTTCTCTTTTGCATTTAGTGACGCATGTGTGGGACCTTTTGTACTTGTGAGGTCAGAATCTTAAAGTTCACCTTTTAGGAAATTGCCGGACAAACCACAGTCATCATCCTTACTGTTAATCAAATGTTTGTCATTCTGTGTTTACAAGGAAGAGTTTAAAACCACACGTTTCACTCAGGAGCAAAAATCAGTCTTTAAACTTACAAGAAATAAAAATGTGACATTTATTGTGATAACTATTGATATTGACTGATATGATCATTTTTATATTGATGTAATTATTGACCGTCGACCCGAAGTTTTTATCAATTTCTGTTTGCTACTGCTTCTGGGATTTTTGTGCAGATTTGCAAAATAAAATGAGCAAAGACACAATGCAGAAACCTTCTAAATGTCCATATTCCCATAGTTGATACATCATCAACTTGTTTTTGTTCATTGGTTGGATCCTGATAGACGCTGTCAGCAGCACTCTAAGCGAAGTGGGTGAGCGCAGGCAGGACTTCTAGCTGGGGATACGCCTGCTCTTCTGCTGTTGAACCTGTCAAATACTATAGAGAGGCTGACTGGAGAGCAGCTCTCAGCAGTTCTGGAGCGAACATGCAGAATGTGCTGCTGTGGTGCTAACCACCTGGCTCTCAGCCAGCCACAGACTTGGCTTTGGCTCCTCTGCACAGCCCACTTCTTGGGGTTGTGGTTTCAGTCCTTCTGACTTTAGTGAGCCACTTAACTATATACTATATTAACTATACAGTACATACAATAAACACCCCGAGCAGGTCCACTTGGCTGCCCTATAGCTAACTTTAGATCTCACTATGCATGTTAATGGACCATGGTTAGTGTGTGCAGCATTCCCACTTTGCTCACGCTGGATTCCCAGCCCGCTCTTCCTCCATGTTGGTCCCAGCAGAATTGTAAATGACTGGTGGGTGTTGAAGATAATCGCATGTGACAGCTAATGCGTGGGGTTGCTGGCAACATGTGTCAGCGTCAGTGTACATTAACCTACATTCAGAGTGAGGCCTTTTTGAATAACATGGAAATGGAAAAGGTCGCTTTTTGAATAAGATATTTTTTGGCACGTTTAATTTCTCTGGATCCTCAAGCTTAGCTTATTTTGTTTGTACGGTTTGAGCATTTACATGTTAACCTCCTGTACATCTTAATCTTATTGACCAGACCCTTCTTCTACCTAAGCAGGTAAGTATAAACAGGAGTTGGCTGTGTGCTAACTGTTGCTAGAAAGTGGAGAACAGAGGTAAGGAGTGTGTGGCATGGAGGTGGCTCAGGTCAGGGCTGATCCCTGAAAGATAATCTCCGTCTCCAGGGATTTGTTTTTCTCATTTGTCCTAGGGCCTCTAAGCTGAGATTGGAGGTCACCTGCTGCACAGGCAACCAGACACATTTGTAAGGAGCGTGGTATTGCATGGAGTTAGTGGGAGAAAGCATAGTAAGCAATAAATGGAGCTGAAATATGAACACGAGGGGAGGCCAGGTCCAGAGTTCATCCATGCCACTGAAATCAAAGGATTTGGGTCTATAACAAAACCAGCGTTAGCCGCGTAGCTTTGAAGTGGTCCGTTTGTGTTGACGTTCGTGGCAGTAAGCTAGATTCGAGCACATTTTGAGCCATGTCTCACAAAGGTGGTGAAAACAAGCTCCATTTTTGTGTATTTAGTTAGATTTGAGCCAGCTACCATGCTTGCTTTTGTTGTCATCATGTAGGTTTATGTTCAGGGGGGAAATGTGATTTAAGTCACTGAACTGGTATTTCATGTTTTTTCATGTGTTGGAACATTTGCTGTAGAACACCAGCCTCTTGTTTGCATTGTTTCTCTCATTCCCAGGCCTGGAAATCAAGCCCACGATGCCCAACAATGGATTTCTCAAACATGTCAGCTGAATTTTGTTCCCAGCTGTTGTTTGGGCCACTGCTGTTTTTAGCACAGGATTTTTTGGAAACTCTGCTCTAAAATCAGAAACTTTGGGGATCAGTCACAGATCAGTGTGAGGAGCACGTGAGAACTTCTTCTCCTGAAGGCAGTAAAGGCACTTTTGTACAGTCGATTAAAACTGTGCTGCAGGACTTGGGAGATTTGTCGAGGCTGCTACTGAGCTGCATAAATGAATAGTAGGCTTGTTTTATGGGGATGAATAAGGAACAGTAATTACTACAGTAACTACTGTTGTAGTGTTGTTTTATATGTTTTATGTGTTACATAAAAATCATACAAGACTGTAGCATTTCTTTACATCTTGAGCTGGTTTTCCCATTTCCATGTCTTCCAGTTATGGAAAATCTGTAAAGGCTGTGGAAGTAATCAAGCTAACTTGTGGGATGTTGCACCCATAAACCTACTTCTCAGCCTTGTACAGATATGTTATTTCAAAAGTGTGCCCCTTGGTATCGCAGATCTTTGGCCTTGCTTATGCTTTGTGTGTATATTAACTCTGTGGACTGGATATAGTCAGACACGAATGAGTGGGTGTGTTGACCTCATAAACTGTATAGGCAATGTTTCTTGTTTTGCAAAAAGCTTGAATGTTAATATGGCTGAATTTGAGTTTCTTGAGTTTTTTTATGCAGTTTGCAAAGCATGAAAAATCTGCATACCAGCAATCAAGTAGCACATGAGCACCCGCACAGACTTCAAGTATGTTGCGCTGCATAGAAACCATGGAAAAAGCTTTTGGCACGCCGTGGTCTAATTTCTACACTGTATAGAGGTGATTGGCCCCTTGCTGCCTTTGACAGGCATGAATAATGGGAGTTTCCAACCGCGATTAACTTATTACCTAACAAATAACAACACCATTGCTCAGATTACAGTGCTGTGATTCATGCCTGCATACTTCCGCTTAGCCAACACTTCTCAGGAGATAGACATTGAATAACGAGGTGAAGTTAAGATGGTCAAACAGCTCGGCTGGTTATAAGCACCTGAGTCACACACCTGCTGCACTGAAGTGTTTCAAAAAAGCCCCTGAGCCATCCGGCTGCCGGAAAAAAACAGTAACAGCAAAGTTGAGGTTTATAAGTGTTTGTGGAATTTAAAGACGGGTACAGCTTCAGACATTTTGAATAAAAGCTAAATGCTGTGTGTAGATCTGAATGATACTTTACCTGCCCAGAGATTTAGGCCCCCATCAACTCGAGCGTGTGCGTGCTTTTCTCAACTCGCCTCGCTTCTTTTGTTTACACTGAAAACAGTGGATTTATAGAAAGATAATCATGATTCGCTGTCATGGGGAAGGTCAGTCAAAGTTTGGCGTAATAAGCCTTGGAGGGGAGACAACACAACAGCTTGGAATTTAAAACAAGGAATGCAATCGCAGCTGGGACACCAGACTCCATCAGATGGCAAATTTGTCATTTCTGTGGTGAAATGCATTTAATTTGATGGCGGGGACGCCTCATTTGCCCCTTTGCTTTAATACCAGAAAAGAAGAAGAGGAGCAAATTATGAAAGTTTGATTGCAAATGACCATTCGTCCACTCTGGACTGTTTAAAACGTTAACACAAAAATGTTTTTAAGCTATTTTTTTACAGCAATATGAGACCGCCAGGCGGTTGATTATAGGCTAACCTTAACACAAGTGTAACACAAAGCTGCCAAAGAGGAAATCTCATATTTCTGTATGCTCAGGTACTCTTCCCAATGCCAGGGTCACCTTCACCAGGAAAAATAAATCCCCGGTGGCTCTCTAACACTACCCATAAGACCTCTCTCCCTTTGAGAGGCGGTGAGTGGGTGTCAACCTAATGTTTATACTGTCTGCTCATGGTTATGTAAGCCATTTTGTCCTCTTTCTCCCTCTGTCTATGTCTGTGTCTATCTCTCCCTTAAACTAATCTACCTTTACTTTCCCCAAATGCCAACTTGTGCGTTACATAAATATTCTTTGAGCTGGTCAAGCTTTGAGTTTTTTTTCTTCCTCAGCATGCCAAGGTGTGTATTACATAAATATTGTAGGCCAGACTGTGGAGAAGTACTGTACCGTGGAAGCTGTGTTTTTCCCCCAGAGTCAAGGATGCTTCTCTTTTATGAAGGGCAGGTTCAGGGAGGCTGTGGTACTTGTCTGAACTATCCGTGTGATAACAGCCTCTAGAATGAACGAGTCAGTGTGCCTACTCGGGCACACACACAAACACACACACACTTATCTTTGCAGCGGGCAGCTCTACAGCAGTGTAAATACAGCACACTAAAGCACACAGATGTGTGTAGGGCCGACTGTGCTTGACGCCGCATGATGAGGACATTGTTTTTCTGTTAGGAGAAAATAAAGCGTATCTATACTGTGCTTCAGCTGCTCGCTCACAGACTCTGTCATACTAATGTACTTATGCGGGTCACAGGGTTCAGTCGCACCACGTGGGCCCTGCTGTCCTCCATCATACAGACATCTCACGGCCCATTATTCACCCATAATGATGTTATCTTGATAACCTCGGAATAGCTACCCCCCCCCCCACCCCCCGACTTCCTTTGTGTCCCTAATTCATCAGTTCTCTTCAACTTCACGCTCTGTTCCTATGGCAACTGATTGTTGTAGTTATGTCACACTCAGATGACTTCTGACCTTTTCCTGTGACCCACATTGACTTGTTTACAGTCCAAGGATTAAGAGAGAGAGAGAAAGAGGGAGAGAGCAGCTTCAATTGACTGTGATTATAAAGTGTTTCCTGATTCTGATAAATCTTTGGCTTAAAGAACCGTCCCTTCTGGTCTTATCGCCGGCTGATTTAGCATTCCTTCCGCAGCTGAGAGAGGGCGGAGATACTTGAACCATTCGGAGAATGCTCCCAGTGTGACATCCAAATTAGTCGTAGAAAAGTATGAGGCCAATTTGAGCCCAAACATCTGTCCTGCGGTTTGTCCTCAAACATTTTTAGAGGGCACAGTGGGCTTCGTCTGGCTGTACAAGCTCTCACATTTCCCTCTCCACTTTGTCATTTCATTAATACCTTCCCGAAAGCAGCACGTCGTTCCGCAGAACCAGGACAGTCGGGCAGAGATACAAGTTTCTGGCTTGTGCATTTCGGTGGGAAGAATCAGGGACTGTGTACCCGCACTCATCTGCGTCCTCATGGGAAATAAACAGCGACTAAATCTAGTTGTTGGCTTTGCGTGTTATCTTTAAAGATGAAAGGACACTGAAAACAATGAAACCGCTGCCCTGGGGTTTTCTGTAGGAAGGAAAAAAAGCAACAACTGGAGCGAAGAATGAAACCTTTGATCTGAGCAGTCCCATTGAGTTCGTCTGAGACTGGACCCAGAAATAGAGGAGACAGGGGTCAGGAAGAAAAGCCACAGACCCTGTTCACAGAAGTCGCCTCAAACACTAGCTGCACAACTTTTTTCACAACAGTCAGCTGTTACTGTGGAGACATTTGCGGGAATATTATATTGTTCATTGCATATCAATGAGTCAAACTTTATTTATATACCAACTTTCAAACAAATCAAATGCAAAGCAAAGCGCAAGTGAGTCACAAAACATAGGACATTAAAAATAAATTAAAATGAGTTGATAAACCAGGGGATCCAATTAATTCAAAATACATTCAATCATGGGTGGCTTTGCTCAAAGCTATATACATTAAATGACTTAAATGTGCATCATATTGGATCAGCAGCTGAGCATGGATGTTTCTCATAGAATTGGCCCCTCTGTGTAAATTGTGGCCCGTGATCAAGACAAAAACCAAAATCCGTCACTGAAGCAAACATCCAGATTAAGAGACTAATGCATACCAAAGACAACAATAAAAGCAAGTTCGAAAACAACAGTGCTAACTAACACACCATCGTGCTGCCCATTACACAAAAACAGAATAGAGTAAATGTTAATAAGATATGAATATGACTCATAAAGCACTAAAAAATGGTTTTTAATTTCAATGTTTTCAGTTCCTCGCAGATGGTTCATTAACTGATATAAGTCTGTGTCCTGCCTCATTAACTAATCAATAGGAAAACTAATAGGTAACCAGTGTAAAGGTTTTTAAATAGTATACTTTAATAAAGTATTGTCTTTCAATCTTAAGCAGATCAGCAATGTTTGCATTAATAATATATAATAATATCAAGCTTATCCCTTAAAAAAATATCTGTCAGCAATATCTCTTGTAAATGTGCTTCTTGTGCTCTGCGGCTGTGTGTTTTCAGTGTGTGATGAAAGGTGACACTTGGTACTGCAGGCAGGTATTAACAGTTTGAACTGCCGGCCTTAACAAGATGTTACTTGCAGCGGTGCATTATCATTTCAGCCATCACTGAAACAGGCATGAATTACGTCCGGGAGAATATTTCAAGCCATAGAAATAAGAGCAAGAGAAGGAAATTCATTTAATGTGTCCTTTTGTACAGTGGGTTCAAAACGCACACAGCTTAACCAGTGTCCAAATTCTGATTTTCAATTGGTCTTTCAACCTCATTAAAACATATTCTCAACATTATTTTTGCACGTAGTGCGCTGATAAGCTAATAAGGGAGAAATCTGTGCTGAACCAGCAGGATTTTGATAATGATGTCTGTTCGCTTGTGTTTAGTTTTGGGCGACTGGCAGCCATTGGTGCACAGTCACTGCAGCCTGGCCCGTCTGCTCTGGTTTCATAAGCAGAGAGAGTGAATGACCTATATACTCCTCTGAGGGAGGGGAAGTCACCTTGTTGGTGGACAGGCAGGCAGGCCCACTGGTACACAGCGACAAGGTTTTAATGTGCAGCACTGTTAAAGGGTTTACCACTGCCTCGGTATTAAAGCTTTACACTGAGTTGTTCTTGGCCTTAAACTTTCCAGGGCTGTTTTGCTTGGCTTGGATTGTATAACTTATTCGAACTGATGTGAATAGGCCGATGCATAGGACGAATATTTAGTAGATTAACAGGCTGAACACAATAAACACACCCTCTGGACACACAAACACACACAGACACACACGCTGGTGCTTGCATTAAATGAAACCGTGGGGCCCGGTGCCAGAAAGATCCAGTCAGACAAACACCTCACCAGAGACTCCTCTAAGCGTCCTAACAAATTGAATGTGTGTGTAGATGGACAAGAGGGAATTAGATCAGTGGTCCTGATTGTATCTGAGTGTGCCGCTGCTGTACCCCTTTCCAGCAAGTCCCCTGGAGGAAATGTGTGTGCATGAGAGCGAGCGAGGCAGAGAGACACGGAGGCGGCAGGAGAGAGAGGGAGCGCTTGGCAGCTGGTTTGATGAAGGATGTAAGGAGAATGTTAACCAGACAATCACCTTGCGTGTTATTGATTGAGATGGGAGCGAGGTAATTAGCACAGAAAAGAGGGGGAAGCTGAGGCCACTTTTAATGTTTTGATACAAGGTGTTCTGTCTTTGTACCCGTCTACACGTTGTGTTCTTTTTGTTTGTGCGCACGTTTTAGGAAAAATTTAATACGTGCGTCCTGATTTGTGCATCGCCCGGGCCGCACACATCTTTGAGTCGGCTCTAGATGTAAATGTAAATTTTTCTGACATGTGAGAGGCAACTGATTCTGTGTCATTCCACGAACAAGTAGCATAAATAAATAGCATACCCAAACATAATGAGCCTATTTATTCACACCATCAAGTGACATGTGATGTGTCCTCCTCCACACTACAAACTTGTTCTATACAATCATCAAACCATGTCAGGTTTCACACTGAACTGTATTTCATGGCCCGTTCAAACGTCCCACTTTGCCCTTCTTTTGCTTTACATCTCCATTAACTCGAGTTTGGTTTGAGAGATAGATTTGGTCGCAGTGTCCTCGGGGCGCGCACTGGACATAAATCCTAAAAAGCTTAAAGAGACACGATGGAAAGTTTGCTGAGCAACAGCAGCCTCTTCAGCCAGGAGCAGAGATTCAATCTCCGAGTCTGAGCGGTCAAGTGGTTTTCATGTACAGGAAACAAAAAAGACTGGAACTCCGATTGTGGGTTTGCGTCTCGGAAGAACAAACCGAACGGTGTTTTCTTTCTCACGATTCCTGGCTCCTGAACCAGGAGGTTGTGCCACCGAACTGCAACGCTTCATTACTAATCAACCTGGGCCTGATTCCAGTGGTTTTAGCCACTAACTATCTCTTAGTAGCCCGCTTCTCACAAGAGATTATTTGTGGTGACTGTTTTTTAGATGACATAACGTAGATGACATAACATATCTTTGACATTTCTTTCATGCGATATGATTCATTGGCCGACATCAACACTGACACACATATCTCGGAGACACAAGCATTTGTCTGATTACGTTGACCTGTTAATTTCAGGGCCGTGCTCTAAACACCGATAATACATCTGCCGTGGTTTACGCACAATAAACCACGTTATCAAAATCTTTCCTCCTTGTGTTTTGCTAATAAAAATGAACGTCTTAACAAAACAAGCCGTGAACCAGAAGTGTGACACCAACACAACAGGTATTCAGGCGATCCCACTGTAACTAAAACAAACATATTATCATCGTCAAGGTTAAACTGATAATTTTCCATGATTTAGATTTCAGGTCATATTATCCCTCAATGTTTTACATATCTTTTTGCTTCATAGTTAATTCTTAACTCTCAAGTACCTGAATTCATAATTAGACAAAGACATCATTCATTCTTTTTGCCCTTTAACACTCATTAACCTGACCCACACGCACGGTTGCGTTTCCAGAAAGAGGTGAACCTTAACCGATTCCCTCATTAAGTGCTGCATGAGTAGGAGCGTACTGTACATCCCGAGCTGTAATGGTCACTGTAGAAATCAGTCAGTGGTGAAAGGAGGAGATGAAGATGCCAGAGTAAACAGCGGACACTTGTCATTTCTGCTGACTGTTGGTTACTCAGAGTAAATCACGACAGCAGTGCAGCACACGTCAGGGCCGATTCTCACTTTTGCATTTTTTACACCGTTACAGGAAAAAAGTTTTTTTTTAGTCCAACGTTTAATCTCACTTTTCTAATGCCAGTGTTCAAGGTTCTGCTTCAATTTAGATGCTGCTATACGTCTCTGTGCTTATTAAGTTCAAATGATCTTCTGTCATGCCTGTAAAGCTGGTGAAGCTGTAAATTTCTCCTGGTTGGCAGACATCTTTATGGCTCGCCACATTGCGCTGCTACTGTACTGAGGCTCATAAAAGAACCAAAGAATGTTTCCCAGCGTGTATCAGGCTGTAACACGGGGAGAGAAGGGACACTCTGCTCTCCCTGGCTTTCTTGTTGACTTTTTAAAATTCTTTGTGTTTGGTAAAAAAACTAAAAAATGTGTCTGTTTGTCGTTTCAGTTCGCCGCTGAGACAGCCGTCGTCCACAGTCAAAGTGTGCCTGGTTTGCGGGGACGAGGCGTCGGGATGCCACTACGGCGTCGTCACGTGCGGAAGCTGCAAAGTCTTCTTCAAAAGAGCTGTGGAAGGTACGGCACTAACCCACTCTCAAGCAGGATGTCACTGTTTAGGGTTTTGTTTTTTCCACGAGCCAACGTAACGCGCTGCATGTTCAGAAAATACGTCATCACCACTTTGAGGAGACGTGGAGTCTGTGAGTAAATAGGACACAAGCAAATCAAGACAAATCAACAGCGCCCAGGCTGCACCGCAAACACAGAAAACACAAGCAAATAGAGAAAAGCTGCAAGTTTTACACAGTTACAACACAATCAATGTTTTTCTTTTGGCGGCAAAAGGAATTCTGCACATGCTAGGAATTATTGCAATGTCCAAATATCCTGTAGAATCATAATCATGCAATCTGGGTGTCAGAACTAAAATAAACATCAGCTTTCTGCAGGTTTTCTGTATTTGCAGAATGTTTATGTTTTGAGATTGGGTGAATTTGTTGCTTAGTGTCCTGTTTATTCTGTAAATGCTACAAATGTGTTGTGGTCAAGATGTTTTCTTTCATCGTTCTCACAATGAACATTATTATTCTTTAGAGAACAATGACATTCAGTTGTTGTGTTTCAAACATTTAAACATTAATCTTATGTCTGGCCGCCACTGTGCCAGAGTTATTCTGTCATTCAGCAAGTTTCAAATCACATTACGCCAAAATTAATACTTGCAGTCGGTTGAGTGAGTATCAAATGATTTCAAACAATATCATCTTCACTGACAACTGCAGCCTCCTCCAGAGCTGTTGGCAGACGTTCTGCTCAATTCATTAACAGTTGTTCAGGGGGAAGAACTTTGTGCCAAGCAAGTTTAAATTTGTGGTAAAAGCTTCCAGCTTTTCCAGCTGGGGAAATGTGTGTAAATACAATAACTTCTTACAATCATTTTCAGATAATCAGCCTTTTCTTGATACAAGCATGGTGAAAACCACTGAAGCAGCTTGTTCCTGTTCCATTCACACAGTATACAGATATATTTCTGAAGAATTATCAATCAAATTGTTGAAGCTGGTTTTATTTGCACTACACTGTTTGTTTTTTTCAACTACTACTGTTCAATCTCAATATATCCTTTGCATATTTATCATTTCCAGAAGATAATTACCAAAAGCATCACATTTATAGACTGTGGCCAAGTTAAGTGGCACATGAGAAAAAAACAACAACATTCAGAAGGTAATTCTCCTGCAGCCGCCATTTATGTTATATTTAGCTGAGGGAAAATCAGCTGCACCATAATGTGCTTTTCATTTTGTGGCTGTAGCCCGAGGCGTGCGTCTAACTCATTTAGATGAATGTTGCATAGATGAATGTGAAACACACTCTTTATAGACCCAAAGCAAAAACAAACCCACCAGCCAGCCAGCAACTAGACCGGCCCCCCCTCCAGATATTTTCCTGACCATTGGAGTTGGAATTGCACTTGTCCCCCCCCCCAATCAAATCATGCCTTAATTTGATGATATTTACACACCATCATTGTGGAGACCAGAAACCAGATTATGTGTCTGGGGTTATCAAATCAGACGCGCCGCTGTTCTTGCTTCAAGCGAGGCCGGCAGAGAGCTGGTGGCTGATGCTGGAGATGTGACTTTGTGTGAGGGGCGTTCAGGAGACGCTGTGGAAAACTCTTGATGATTAAACTGCTGAAACCCTGCCCCTCATATGATATACAGTATAATCACCCTGACTCATTGACTGTGTAATAGCCTTCAAATCTAATGCAGCTTTACTTTTTATACCTCTGAAATATCACTCTTTTTTTATTGGCGTTTCCTCTCAATTGTGCAAACAACCAAACAGCTGCGACTAAAAGCGTAACACACTGTATCGGCCATACAGTGTTTTGATGCCACTGGGGTTGCGTGTGACACGTGCACTCTTCCTCTGATGTGCACAGCGAGCCGTTACCTTACTCGACCCCCACCTCTACAGCTCCTGCCGAGGTGAAAAAAGAGAGAGGCAAGGGTGGAAGGGAGGCGAGGGATGAAAATAGTGAGAGGAGGATTTTGCAAAGTGAAGAGAGATAGAGGACAGTGAAACAGATACAGCGAGGGAGGAGGGGGGGGAGGAGGAAGGACAAAGAAAAAGTCAGATGCAGACAGAGAGATAAAGAGAGGAGGAGCGGAGAGAGGGGAGCAAGACAGGGAGAGAGGGATGGAAAGTGATGTGTCAGCAGCGAGCCCCTGAGATGTGTAAGTCGGGACGTGAGGAGACGTATTACTCCTCCCCTCCACCAGTATTTCCTCCTCCTTCCCCCTCCCTCTTTTCTCTCAAAGTTAAAAACTTCGACTCAGTGTGTGATATATAAAAGCAGACTGCAGAGAGTGGGCATCTGTACAAGGGGAATAATCCAGCCCATGCTTAATTTCTTTTGGCACCGCCTGCCTCGGGGGACACAACTTTTTGGTCGGCTGTAGCTCATTAGACGACTAACTGGCTCACAGCCCTTTACTACAGAGCTAGTTAGCATTCTGCAGCCATCAACAAATCAGAAGGAGTCCTCTGACTGTGGAGGGTCTGATCCCACCCCCCCCCACACACAACTCAATCCAAGTCACTGCTAGGTAGCTTTTTTTTACATCACCGGAGCTTGGCACAGTGTTTCTTCAGAGTCTACATTTCAACGTTTACGTGCAGACCATCTGTTTGGAGAAGCTTTTGGCCACAGGAGCCATTTACTTTCCAAATCTGTTCACTTACAGTCCTCCTCAAGTGGGCGAATATTCATTCCACTTAATTCTCGTCATATCTACCAGAAGGCACGGCCAACTGTACACTATAAACTTTATCACCACGGTCTCTGGAAAAATGTAGAAGTATTAAATTAATTGCAGAGTATATGCTACTGCAAATACACTTTTTCCGTGGAAGAAATATTCGTCTTCCGGCTCCTCCTATGCACTTTATCTTACACCGTATGGCAACGCTTAGCGTCAACAGTAACAGTATTATCGTGATGGCTCGCTCTGATTGAAGGTTGTGGGGGGGGGGTTACACAGTTGAGAACCAAACCAATAATCTTGGTCCCGCTTTCTTCTACGTGAGCTCGCCACAACATTAACTGACACGTTTTTAGATGTCATCCAATATTGAACAAACACTGAAGAGTCACAAGAACACGTATGAAGTTTTGCTGTTGTGTAGCTACTGTCGAAAACTTTCACGTGCAAACATGTCGCTAATTTTTATACTCTAATGAAATATATACAAATTCCTCAATCGGCAGAAAAACGCCTTCTGAGACGCAAAACTTCATAAATGTGTTTTATCGTCTCTAATGAGAAGTGGAAATAGCTGCATGCTGCATACATGCAGTTATGTGCTTCTCCCCTGAATCCACTAAAGACTCGTCTGTTGATACAACACAGCTGCACTCAATAAACGACTCCATGTGCAGCGCATTTGAAGAGCTGAGCGCCAGCTTATTATTCACATGTCATCAGTGGCTTGGCATGTCTGCTCTTTGTAATAATACGAGGCGCTCCTTTTAGCTCACTAGCTGTGTTTTCGCCGGTTTCTTATTGAAGCGAGAGGTTTCCAAAGACTTAAGTCAACCTTGACGTGGCCTCACTCTGCTGTTCAATGTGACTGGGTCGCAGTTGCCATGACGTTCGCGTCAATCTAAAAACCTGTTCTTGCAGCGCTCCCTCTGTGGGAGAGGTCACCCGAGGACATGTCTTGCGCTGCTTCTGCTTGACTGGCAGCCCCGACGTCCAATCACATCGCGCTCAGATTAGGTCGGAGGAATAAAGGCGTCCCTCCAGCGCTGGAGTGAATGCTTCGACTTGCGTGTGTGTGTGTGAGAGCCGTGTAACAAAAGGCGGGAGAGGAGCAGTGTTGTCCTGATCCCAGCTCCTCGGCACATGTCTCACATCAGATGCTCTTTGATCAGAAAAACTATGCAAAACATACAAACACAATCGCAGGCTCATGCTCACTATGCACACACATGCACATGCACATGCACTCACTGTAGATAGAAATTAAATCTGCAAAGCTTACTGTAAGCATGTGTGTGACCCACATTGCTAATAGGCATTTAGGCTGCAGCGTGAGGAGGGGTCTCTTTCTAATGCAACCTAGATACATTTACTGTTACAGTGTGTGTGTGTGTGTGTGTTTGTGCCTTTTACATTCATACATATGTATTTCTATTGATTCATGTATCATTTGTGGCTTCATTGATGACTTAAGTACTTAATAATTCCAGTGCCATACACGTTGGGATTTCTCAACATGTGCAGCCTCTTTTTACAGTAACAGGTTAGTTTGGTGCGTGATGATGTAAGTCACACACTACGCACACTACTTCCTCACTTCACCTGACCCCGGCCACCCTGTTGGCCTGACGGATCTCCAATGGAAATAATCTGACCTTCATCTCTATCTCCACCCTGGTAACACAAAAAAGTGGGTTAAACCGTTCACGTTCACCCAAAGAAACGGTGCCAATGCACAGGGTTTTATCGGTGTCTGCACTGATGATTGATCTGTTTGAGTGACAGAGTGTTGTGGCATTGCATTTTAACCTAAGTAGACTGTAAATGTGCATATCAGATGCCTCTAGAATGTATTATCAGCAGATACGAAACTAAAGTTACGCAGACGATGCTGTACCAATCAAAATACCTCGTATTCCATCTAAATGTGAGTTAGAGGTAACGTGTCTCTATAGAGACTTCAAACACTGGATATTTTAATGTCTAATCGGTGTTATAATGAATTGTATGAGATCATTGTAAGATAGATTTATAAACACTTCCACAGCTGACTGCTTTTATACCTGAGATACATTCAAATACAATACTACAGGCTAGCAACAACTAAATGCCAAATAATGACTAAACACACTATGTCTAGTACAAAGGAATCAGGAGGAAAATGCACAGGACAACTGTTTGCAACAGAGCACATTATTATTGTAGAAGTGGAGACATTAGTAAGCAAAATAACAGCTTCTATTTACATCCTATTTGATCTCCGGCAGCCTCTCTTTATAATGATCCTGACAGGGAAACTTAATTGAGTGGATTTCCATCCAGCACAGCTGTTTGTGTGTCGTCCAAAGCACAGGCGTGGCCAAGCCTTTGCAAGGCAGTGATTTGCATATTGCTGGCAAAGTGTTTACAGCAATTACATCTCAGAGAGGCCGGACTTTTGGTTGTCTGGATATTTTTGGTTATGCAATTTTGGTTTGCATAAATACCAATGAATGGCGATCAGAGAATTCACCAAATGCTACGCTAGTGGATAATTAAATGGCGTTAATCCATGAGACAGACACAGATTTCGGCTCGTTCCTTTAGTTATATTCCATCTTCTGTGTCCAGTGCTGGCTTGAAATGAAGAAATGTGTTTCCTCTGCCAAATGCCTTTCAGACAGTGACAGTGGGATTATTGATGTGGGGCAGCGACTGTATCTGCGAGGGTCTGATCACTGTGGGGTGGGTATTTAAATATGTCAGGGTAAAAAGCCTGCGGTCTGTCTGTGTGTCGTCTGGGAAGCACATGCACCATATTTGTGGCAGTAGCAGGAGGTCCGCAGGGCAGACCGCTCTCGTTTAAGTGGGGGTCCCCACAGGAAAACAGTGTTTCCTCTCTGAAGAATTCCCTCATAACTGATGTATGCTGGAGCTGACAGACAACAGAGACAACTCAGCGGGTTGTTGCCAGTTTGTGAGATCATTAGCTCAATGTAGACGTGAGTGGACTCCATTAAAGAGCTCAGAGGGTTGCCATGTACAGAATGATGTAATGATTAGGCGAGTTCAGAACACGCATTGATGCTTTTCATACTATTATATGTTAAAATATCTGCTGTGAAAAAGGCCCCTGCATCCAATTCACACAATCTGAGGAATCTTTATCTGTTTTGTGGATTATTATATGAAAATATGATAGGATTTGGCGTTAGTGACCTATTTTGACTGTAAAAAATCAGACATGAAAAGTAAAGTTACGTTTTTCAAGGTAACATTGAAAAAGGGACATTTATCAGTATGGCCGCCACGCGACGTGGTTGATAAGCACATGCACATATTCAGGGGAAAACACGGTGTGCGAGTCCATGTGAGCACATACACACATGGGTGCATTAATAAACAACTTCTCCCCCCCTTCACACACACACACACACACACACACACACACACACACACACACACACAGTTTGGCTGTCTCATAAAGTGAATTTCACTCCAACAATTATTAACAAGATTCAAGGGAACGAGCAAAACAGTTGACAGGAAAGCTCCAGAGTTTTTTTTTTAAATAGCCATTTGATCCGGGCCTATCCAAGTGAGAGCGTGTGTGTATAAGTGTTAGTGTGCAGTAGGGGGGTGGGGTGGGGAAGGGGATGGCTGTGTTGTGTTTCCTGTGTCGCAGTTTACTGTTTTTTAGAGCAAGAAAAATGGGCTTATGTAACGGTCATGTGATTTAGCCAGAAATAGTGGTGGGGCTACAGCTGCTGCCTCTCCTCCTGCAGCTCGGTTCCTTGGCTTTTGGCAGCAGCCAGACAGACACACTGCGCACTACTCCTGCTAGCTCAGAAAACAACTTCTGCTCAGTGCTGCACAAACACAAATACTGTACCGTGGATGCAACAAAGCCGATGCACAGAATGTACGTGTGCGAGCAAAATGCAGGGAAACACGATGCACGAGCTTACTCTCGACAACACGTAAAAAGTCTGTTCCACAAATCTCCCTAAAGCAACAAATATTAAAGGATGAACATTTACAGAAACATGCGCATACAAGCCAACATGTATGGACAGTTAACACCAACCCTAATAGAACATATCCATATACCGGGGTCACTGGGATCACAATACCTCACAATATAGCTCTCCAGCTGGGTTGTGTATCCCTTGTTTATTTGTTTGTGGAAGCAAATACAACATTTGCAGTTTTATTTAAAATTGTCAAGTGGAGCAGCTTTGGCTGTGTGTGTGTGTGTGTGTGTGTGTGTGTGTGTGTGTGTGTGTGTGTGTGTGTGCGTGTGTTTGTGTGTGTGTGTGCGTGTCTGTGTCTGTGTGTGTGCATGCAAATGTGTATGTATATGTGAGCTAGCGAGTGAATGACTGTATGTGTGCACGAGCATGAGCCGGTCTGTGTGTGGGCGTATGGCACTCTGAGGCTGGCGGACGTGTGGAAAAAGGGAAAAAAAGAGGGATAGAGATGCAGGCGAGGAGGAGGAGAAGAGTGGAGGAGGAGAGGAGCTGTACAGTGAAGAGCTAGTGGAGCGGAAGGAAGCGCTCTGAAATGGGAGATCATTGGGTTTAGCTGAGGGCTAGGCAGGAGGCAGGAGGCAGGAGGGATTCTCGCCATGTTAGCATCACTGTCAGGAGAAGTCTAGCTGCAGCCAGTGTCCTAATTCCAGAGAATTCTACTACCCTCTTGCCATATACTCTATAATACACCGTAAGTCATGCGTTATCCAATGAGCGAGAGGAATAATCACAATTTCAAACATTTTCTCAGTGGCAATCATGAAATGTAGATCCAGGATATCGCCTGACATTTCACTGGTGTCTGCGTTGACCTACATTATGATATAAGAATAAGTGGAAAGTCGAATTCTCAATCACCTTCCTTTCTCTCCTCCATTTTCATCTATTTGCTGCACATCACTTTAAAATCGTCAAACTGTTCATGCATGTTTCACCATTAAACTGACGTTGTGCTTCTCCTCCGTAGGTCAGCACAACTACCTGTGCGCCGGGAGGAACGACTGCATCATCGACAAGATCCGGAGGAAAAACTGCCCGGCGTGCCGCGTACGGAAGTGTCTCCAGGCCGGGATGAACCTCGGCGGTGAGGAGTCACACTCTCGTTAGAGATTTGCTCAGTCATGTGTTTCAGATTTGACATTTGAGTCAACCTCCGCTCTGCTTATTAAAAAAAAGTAGGTCTGGCTGTAGTCATAAGAGGCGCAGGGATGCTGAGTCATTGGATGTTTGTGTGCTGTCATGCATATGTGTTCTCATATACGGGGCCTAATATTGACAATGCATACAGTAGGTGTAGATCGACTGTGCTCCAGTGAGGCTCTCTCAGGGCGAGCCAAGAAAACAATGCTTGATGAGTTCAGACATATATATGAACAATATATAGAAGAACAAAACTAACCTCTCCTTATTTCTCAGTGTTCTGTCCAATACACGATTAAATATATTCCCTGTTTGCTTTCATCCTGTAATTTAGTGACCTCTTATGGCCATAGTCGGCTATTGTCTGGAATCTGGGTTTATAACCAGCCGACAAATCTGTCGTTTCTGTCATTCTGCGTGGGTATGGCCCCGGCCTGGTCAAGCAGAGCAGGCAACGTCCAAAAAACATCTAACATCTAATGAACATTTCCACAAAAACGTTGTGAATAATCCTGGGATCTCTGACGGGTGCCTAGCTATGGCTGCAGGCGGATGAGATCGTAAAGCTGCCCTCGCCCCTTAATTCTGCGAGCATACGATATGATATTGCACAGATTATTATACACATGCACAGACGGGTGTGGAAACTGTACTTTTGACACAGTAGCAAGTTAACAAGGAACTTACACTGTAATTATCTCATTGCAACATCGATAGTAAAGTGCGACATTTGAGGCAGCATATTGTTGCGCAAGTAGCGTAGCTGCTTTAGCTCAGTGTGTGGGTTGTGTGCGTAGCAGACGTGGGTGTGTGACAGTGAGGCTGCAGTGTGAGAAGCAGAAAGTTAACATAACATATATAAAATATTGAGTCAGACAATAATGGGGTTTTACATTGTCTGCATTTACATCATGTTGGTATTTAGTCTGTATTTTTGCATGTTAAAATATTATATTATGAGGAAAGACGACGATGTAGTTCATAGTGATGTGGGCGATTTAAGGAAAATGTGAGTTATTTATATTTTAAATATATTGATCATGATGCCATACACAGGGCAGAAAGACAACGTTCGGCTTTCAGTCCTTTGGAGACATTTGAATTACAAATGTTTTTCAATTCTATGAAAAAATTTACAAATTCTACTTGTAGATAAAAGCAATGGACAGAGGAACACAGTACAGGCCATCAGGAAATCTTAACAAATTAAAATTTGATGTATCTTGTTCCACTGTGAAGAATAATTAATGAATGCACATAGAAATCCACTAAATCTGACGTATAGAATACAGCAACCCTGATATGACCTTATCTAAAGTACTGCACTGGTTTATGAAAACTGTCACTTGGAAACGCAGTAGAACTGTCCGCTGTCATCTCAAATAAACTTTATTTATAGCCCAGTATCACATAAAAGATCTAAATGGGCTTTACAGGCTCGAAACAGCAACAGCTCCCACCCTGGCTCAAAGCTCTCCATGGCTCGAGTCCTTCATCAACCTTGCGGTGGTTCAGAAAATGGCTGCTGGAAAAAGGAATTTAGTAACATGAGAATAATAAAACACGTGTTATTATGCACAGAGAGAAACACTGTTAAGATATTCCTTAAAAATAGAAATATTTATGAGGTGACATGGACTCCATTTATAAAGCGCTTTCCTAGTGTTAACAACCACTCAGCGTTTTACATTGCAGTTCACATCCACCCATTCACACACATTCATCAGTGCTTCTATATCTAGCACCTTGTCCACCACACACACATCCAATTCACACACTACCAGTACAGCAGTCAGGGGTAATTTGTGGTTCAGGGCAAGAGCCAGGAATCGAACCCCCGACCTTCTCATTTGCAGACTACTTGCTTTAATTCCTGACAGCCACCCTGTAAGAAAGCCCCGTACGAGGGAGGACTGCTTATTGCAGCAGTATGAAATGAATTTAATTTAAAAGGGTCTAGAACAGAGGTAAGATTGTCAGCAATCAAATAAATTATACTACAAATGTGGGCACTAAAAATGAACCACACAGAATGAAGGCAAAACGAGTCAACTTTAAAATGTGAGAGGTGAGGATAATCTTTTTTCTTTGGCTCCATGACTGTCTTTAAACGTTAACATGTGGGGAATGATAAAATAATACAATATTAAAGAAATGAATAGGAAAATGAATCCCAGAAACACAACTAAAGACATGTGAAAGTATCAGTGTATACAGTACATCCCAAGCAACAAGACAATATTATTATATAATTATAAGTAGTAGTATTAAATTGATTCATTATTGAGTGAACAGGGTAATTTTTCTGCTTTTTCATCGTTGCCCTCTAAAACACTAATAATGCTCATGCACAGAGGAGACAGGTTTGAAATAGACTCGTCACAGGGGAACAGGAGTCTGCATGATGAACACTGGGGTGAAGGTGGGTCCTGTGACGTGCTGCATGAACAGCAGCAGAGTCGAGCTGGTGTCTGCAGATCTATAGCACAGAGGTCGCAGACGTGCAGCAGCAGAGCAGAAGAGTCAACAGGAACATTTGAAGAGGCTGTCCTGTGTTACTCATTCATGTTGAACTAAAGTATTATGCAAGTATAAACTATATAGTGTGGCTACATCGCCGGCCTGTGGTGATGCCGGATGTAGCTTTCTTTCTGAAAGCTGAACGTAAATGAGTCCCATCTGCTGCTGCCACAGAGCTCTGGTTGTCTGTTTATGCAAATTTGATGAATATTGAACGTATCACGTGTCCAAATCACTGACACTTCACTTCATTGGGTCCCTTATAATACACAGGGCGAGTGTGAAGATGAAAAGATGAACGGTGCTCGAGATATGCGAGCCACAGACAAACAGATGTTTCTTGAATTATTAGACAGATTATCATTCCTCCCAAATACAAGAAGCATAAATACACAGTGATTGACTCCAAACATGCTCCAAGCACAGATGAGATTGGGGAGTGAAGCTTTGAAAACCCCATTAGATACATCAGCTATTCAAATGTTAGTGTGAGGTGGACCTGGGCAGAGATACAGTGTGTTTCCCAGCAGATAATTTCCAACTGATACACATTCAACCCAGAAAAAACACAACTTGAAGTGAATGCATCTCTGTTGAGTAAAACAAACAGCAGATCAGACAAGTCACAAGTCATGAGTAAATACACAAGTCATGAGTAAATACTTGAAGGTGTCAGGAGTCTGATATAGACATGGAGACGAGTGAAGAAAGCTGACAGACGTCCGATCGTAAAAGACTAAAAATATTTTTCATTGCTTGCCACATAGGAAATATGTGGAAAAATGTGTGACTGTGACCACCGACGCTCAGCTACCATTGGATCTAATAGTAGGAGAAAATCATTTCATGCATCACAGTTTGATAAAACCAGTGCAAATAACAGCAGCCTGAGAAAATACTACTTTAGCACAGGAGCTGTTACAGTTCGAGTTTCTTTGTGCAGCAAAACACCTGAGTTGATTTTTCCCTTGAATGGCATGGGCATGTACACCCAGTTGATGGTCTGTTAGGTTGTGCTACATCCACTGCACAGTCTAATGCAACAGTGATGCAATGACTCTTATCTCCACTCTTTACTGAGCCTGTTTTATCGAGGTGTTGATTCATCTTCATGGTCGTTTTTGAGATTGTGGTGCTGCTGGACTGTGTTGTGTTGTATGACAGTTGTTTCTGTTTTGTCCACCCTATTTATATGGCTTCTGGGGTCATAAACATCTTTATGTTTATTGCAATACAGTTCATGTAATATTCATAAAGGGAGGTTTATTGTGATTATTGCAGAACTGCAGTAGATGGATCTTGTTTTTACTTGTTTGTCAACGCTCAATCCTGATTTTGCTGGACTTTTGTCAAAAAAAGACACTGATCCACATCCCAACATGTACAGTAACAACCTCTGCAGTCTCTGTCCGATGATGACTGTAAAGAATGCTCCCATCACTGATGTGTTAATAAGAGCCGGTTCTGTTCCCCACAGCACGAAAGTCCAAAAAGTTGGGAAAGCTGAAGGGAGTCAGCGAGGACCTGCAGGGCTCTAAGGACGGCCAAACTGCCACAGGTGGCGTTGGAGGCGGTTACCTGTCCTCAGAGAAGGAGCTGAACGCCAGCGTTGCCAATGCCCTGGTGCCCCACGGGCCCGGGGTGGTCACGCCTTTTCTGCCGCCCTCCATCTGCAGCGTGTTGGAGCTGATCGAGCCCGAGGAGGTGTACTCTGGCTACGACAACACACAGCCTGACACCACCGACCACCTGCTGTCCAGTCTCAACCGCCTGGCCGGAAAGCAGATGGTGCGCATGGTGAAGTGGGCCAAAGTACTTCCAGGTTAGTGACCACCGGAGCGATGGACTGAGGCCTATATGCTCTTTATGAGTGTGTATTTGAAAAGGGGTTGAAGCGGCGACCTCAGAAATATGTCTAAAGGTGTGTAAATCACGGTTTTTAAAGGTTTTAATTTAATGGAGACAGCTGCAGTATATAAGGTTGTACTGTGGATGAAATATCTTTTTCTTTTGCTTTTAAAAGTCAATAAAAAAAACTGCAGTTAGTTAATTAAAGTATCTTAAAAATCCAGTAAATTTCCAGTGCGATATGTCTTTGACCAGGCAGATTTAAATCATAGAGCGTCACATTTATAATGCTATATAAAAAGTTTTTAATTTAATCAGTTTTATTCATGGCTCAGTCAAAGAATATTAAAGTTATCAGTCTAATAAATATTAGGGTGTCTGTTCTGTGATTATTGACTGGTTTTAGTAAAGATAACTTGGCATCTTTACCTTTGATCTTGCATAACACCCGACACACAATTTAAATTTATGAATATTAGGTCAGGAAATTATTCTGCAAAGCTTCAAGAGGATTAGCAACGAATCCTGTTTTACCATTAAATAGAATCGAGATTAATATTTCCCAAACAGAACTCATTTACATCAGCATCAACAGAAGATCTAATGTCTATCTCGTTCATGTTTGTGCCGAGAAGAAAATAAGATAAAATGGTTGAGAAGGGGTAAAGAAGTTCCCCTAAAATGTCCGTCAGTGAGAGACATGTGGAGAGATACCTCACAGGTAGCTCTTTGAGGCCGTTTAATTTGCTGTATTGCAAATATTTGATACCTCCTCGGTGTCTGCTTGCCATATCCGGACGTATAAATAGAAGGGGAGCCAGACAGAAGGGTCAAAATGAGTACCATCGACTTTCAGATATGCCACCGCCTGCATTCAGCTCTGGATGTGGCGGGGCTGACACGCAGGGCCGCGTGAACCAATATTGTCAATATCAACGAAATGTTAAAAAAAACGTCTATGATCCTTCCTGTGTCGGTCAATAAAAGTGAGGTTTATGGAACATCATTTTCCGACGACTAGTTACCTTTGAGGTGACAAATAAAAAAGTATTGAATATGTCATCTACAGAAGACTCTCCTAAATGAATAGAAACAGCGCTAATCCAGGCTTTTGACGTACCTTTGCTACAAAGTATGTTTTAAAATGACTGTTTTTGGCAGACTGACATGCATACAGACAGAAATAGTCCCTAAGCCTTGATAAGTCACTTGTGTGTCCTCAGTTGGCCCATGTTTTTGCATGAGAAGTTTCTTGCCAGAGTATGATTGAGAGTTTGGCAAGTTTCCTATTCCACTCTATTTCTGGTGCTCCGTAGACAACACACCAATAACTGCAGGCCTTGTGGGATTTGCATAAAAGAAGAGCGCATGAATACTTTTCATTCTAAACAAATATTGGCACGAAAAAGTAAACCATGACGTACGATCACGAACGAGATGTGCACAGGTGCACAGTGACTCACACACAAGCATGAAAGTAGTTAAATAAATTCCTCCTAAATTGATGTGTAAGAGTAACGTCAGCCACATTTAAATGGTGCTTTATTTCCCCCCTTTCATCTGTGTGTGTCTGTGTCTGTGTGTCTGTTAGGTTTCCGGGGCCTGCCCATCGAGGACCAAATCACCCTGATCCAGTACTCATGGATGTGTCTGTCCTCCTTTTGCCTCAGCTGGCGCTCGTACAAACACACCAATGGACAGATGCTCTACTTTGCCCCTGACCTCATCTTTAACGAGTAGGTACACACACACACACACACACACACACACACACACACACACACACACACACACACACACACACACACACACTCATATCTGCAGAACACGGCACATACTTCTAACATTAAAGTCACCGGTGACATTTAGCAATGGTCCTGATATCAAATATTATTTCGTTATCTGGACATAATTTATACAATTTCATCTTTGAAGACAAAAAACGTATAGTTTGAAGCAAAACATTTTTCATCAACTGATGTAAAATACATCTGATGTGTGTGGCGTCTTCTACACACATGCATTTCTATTACATATGTGAGTGTAAATACTTTCTGTGAGTAGATAATTAGCAGATACAGTAATTGGCTGTACAGTTACTCTTTGACTACTAACGCTTACTGGCTTCTGCTTGTTTCAGGCTCTCATTAAATGCAAATTTATGCACAAACATTAGTTTTGCTAGTGGACGTTGGAGAGTGTATTTTCCCCGCTGCTCTATTTTAGGCGTTCCATTAACATGCCTGAAAACCACTGAGAGGGACAAACTTGAGCTTTTGTGGTGATGACGTTGCGTGTGCGCTTGACACAAGGTCAGATTTCTTGCACCTGATTTCTGCCACTTCACGAGGAGACGCGGGCCATGGAAGACGAGCAGGGGGCAGCTCGCCGTCCCACTTAATCTGCGTTAATGTATTTGAACAGGAGAGCAAGTGGTGAGGAGGTGCATGTGAGCCGCGGTGCATGGCTGGTGATGAATGGAATGTTGTAGAATGAATCAAAGAGGAGAACAGCAGCCTCTGTAGGCAGCCGAGAGGAGGGGAGAGGAGCAGGGTCATGCAGGGGCGGGTTTAAAAGCTCCGACTAATAGCTTGTGTAAGTCAATGTTAGTGGGTCAGTCTGTCCCAAATAAATAAATAAACAGCCGCACAAATGACATTGTTCAACGCAGCGGGGACGTCAGTGTGTGTGTGTTGTGTATGTGTTGTGAGGTTTACTCAGTCGGTGGAGCAACAGTGGGCCACACCACAGATCCCCTGATCCCCTAATCTGTTTAGTGCCAAGTGGCTTACAGTTTTATTAAGAATTATGTGTTTCTCTTTGAGACAGAACAGTTTCTGGAGAAAATCTCATTTTGTGATCAAGACTTAATTGTTTTGTTATTTGGCGAGTCCAGTTAAAGGCCTAAAGCTTCTACAGTTAACAAAATGGGGCGACAGAGACAATTTAAGGCCTTTACTCAAAGCGGAGCCTACCCACTCCCACTATGTCATGAAGTGTAACTCTCAGATATAAATACAGTGGAAAGCTTCAGAATGAGCTTCCCTCTCTCTGGCCAAAACGGGCACTGTCGTAACTTTTAGTAACCAAATAAAACACACTGTGTTTTTGTAAACATCCTCTGGTTTTGTAACTCTGGCTTTCATAAACTGTTTGGGTTTTACAACCAATTCATTAAAATGTTACAGTACGGAGCCAAACCCCAACATACATCTCAAGGTGCTACACAAAGAGAGGTCGAGACGAGACCAAGAGTTCCCACAACGAGCAAACACTTGGAAACTGTGGAGAGAAACCTCCAGCAGAACCAGACTCAACCATTTGCCTCGACTGGTTGGGGTGAGAAAAGGGGGAGACAGGAGAGAGGGGGTGTAGACCAGTGTTACGTCCCCAATAGTTATGTAACCGTCATATTTAAGTAATTTAAGCTCCACCAGACTAATAACAATGATAATGATGATGATACCATTAGATGTAATTATGTTATTGATGATAGCACATACTATCTATGTAACATAAGGGTGTGTATTTGTGTGTGTGTGTGAATGTGGGGGAGAGATTAGTCTCTGTTTGCGTGAGAAGAGCCGAGAGGGGTTAATTATTCCTATAAGAGGAATTATGAGGTTGAAGGCAAATATTTATTGGCTGACAGTTGGTATGATTTTAAGAGGAAATAGTGTCTAGCATCAGAAGCCAAGAGAGGGTGTCGCCAAGTTCAGAAATCTTTTCTAATGAGATGGTTCTTCAGATAATAAGCAGTTTCAATCACTGGAGTTGAAAGGTTGAAGAAAACAATCAAACCTGCTCTTCTCGTTTGCAGTTAATGGCCCTAATAGAATCCACTAAAAGTGTAATTGTTATGACTTAACATAAATGCAAATTAAAACCGGTTCGGCTTTTTGGATTTTGGCTCAAACACTTCCAGGTCATGCCACTCTTCCCCTGCTTTGTGTCAGCCTTCATCTCACGCTCACGCTCACACACACACACACACGCACACGCACACATACGTGTCAGTAATTATCACCCTCTCCTCTGCTGTGCCACACCCACTCCCTCGCAGGTGTTAGCCAATCACACCCTATTCTGTGGAAAGGAGGAGTCTGCTGCATCTGTTTTGAATCGATGCTGCAAGAATAAGGTTCAGACTCAGGCCACTTTATCAATATATTACATATACATATGTACTGAGTAACATACAGTATACCACGGACGTAGAAATATACTGAAAAACTGCTTTCAGTTCCACCTGTTCATGGATAAAACATGTCCCTGATCTTTTTTAACAATGACATCTTCACTGCATTTGTTCTTGACAAATTCCCCAAAATGTCATGATTTCTGAATCTGACCCCTTAAATCAAACCAGTCCAAACTTTTACCGAGTTTCAAGAAAACCTGTTCTGTAGTTATTGTGTAAAAACAGACAAGTACCTGATGGAAACTTTTCAATCTATAGTCTAAACTGCAGTTGCAGTGACGGCTGCATCGCTGGCTGCCATCGACACAGACAGGAACCACATGTGAGCAGTGAGTTTGGAGGCTGGACAGCTGAATTCTCTCAGTCAGCTGTGGCAAATTAAACAGCCTCAGATTTTCTTTTTACCAGAAAATGTCAATGTCACTTATTTCAGATGCTTTGTGGTCTAGTCTTCATTTGTCAATAACACCGTCTGTCCTTGTCTCCAAACTACAGTTAATTCCATTCAGTTAAATTCAATTTTCTTTGTGTAGCGTCTAATCCCAACATGCATTTCTGCTGCAGTACAATTTATGTCGTGTCACTGTTCCCCTGTCAGTTCAGCTGTCAATCAAACACATGCGCTGGACCACCCACCAAAAGGCTGAGAGCTGAAAGTGCATTTTTGATGAATCTGTGAAGATGTTTTTCCTTTTATCGCTTAATATTATAAAACATTATTATTTTTAAATGCTGTAAAATAGGAAATAAGTGATTTTTATTTCAGATTTGTTTGGACACACTTTCCTTACCAAATAAAACCGCATCAGCTTCTGGTTTCCCTCAGCCAAAGGTGAACCTGAACCTTTTCCTCCCCTCGCTCCTCGCTCCCTCCTGAATCTTTTACCATAGAAACAGACAGAGAGGGAGAGAGAGAGAGACAGAGTTCAACACTGAGAGAGAGAAAGATGGAAGGAGAACCAGAGTGAGGGAGCGAGATAGAGAGATGTAGAGAAGATGAGAAGGAGAGAGCGAGAAGGAAGGAAGGAGAGAGACTGCTGCCAGTTTTTTTTTTTTTTTCTTGCCCTCCCCAAACCAGCAGCTCATTTTGGGAAGTGATTCAGCAAAATTGATTTCAGGAAGAGAGTGCGAGAGGTGGAGGGAGAGAGGGAGAGAGAGAGAGAGAGAGAGAGAGAGAGAGAGAGAAAACGTGTGGAGACTTTAGAAACTCTAGCTCAAAGTTGCATTGGATGATGTTATGCTGCACTTTGTGAAACTGCTCACATACTCTGCTGAGGACACAGGTCCACTCAGACGTCGTCACCGTTTGTCACTTATTTATCGAGCTGACAGCTGCACAGTAAATACTGTAAATCTTTATCCTGTGCTTTGATGGGAACATTATGCACTTGATTTCAATCCCCTGCTCCTCACCACCTTTTACAAAATGTTTAGTCTTGTTGTTGTTGTTGTTGTTGTTATCGGACTGAAGTCTCCGGCTCCAGCGCATGCGTGTAATGATGCATGTTGTTGCTGTTTCTGTCTGTGAAACTCCCCACCTCTTTCAAGTCGAGCCACGCCACTTGCATCCAATTACTGTGGACTTGAAGTTGTGGTGATTTATGGGAGGGAAGATGGCACCTAATGCCAGAGATTCCCTGGAATCGGTGCCATCTGCAGAGCACATTCCTGATTGGTTCGTACCATGTAACCGCGCCAGTGTTTCTTTCATGTCTTGCAACCGAGAGATTGTTTCGCTGATAGAAATGTGAGAGACAAACGGGCGGAGCAAGAACGTGTTGAGTCACTAGAGTTTGGTAAACGTGTTCATATGGTAACATGCGCTCATGCACGTGTCATTTCTGTCAACGTGAATATAAAGAAAATTGCACGTTCTTCTTAGACTGGTTTCTGTGGGGACTGGAGTCGGATATGAGGGTCTTTGGTTTGCCTCAGTCTTGGAGAAGTGGTGCATCTGTGCTGTGATACTGTACGCAGCACTCTGCAATCTGGGGGGATTTTGTATTCTGCTCTCAGCCCAGATTCGCAGGATCCTCCTCTGCACTCTGTGGAAATATTGTTTCACTGGGCTGAACTCGTGTGATAGGAATAGAGTTGGGGAAGTCAGTGAGGGTTTGTGGTTTGAACTGGGAGAATACTGAGCATGGATTAGAGCTGGAGGATAAATCAATGTCAATAAAATGTGATTTGCATCATTAGCAATATAACAATAGTCCAACATGTGTTGATATATTGCTTCTGTGTTGTGTAGAGCAGTGGGGAGACACTGCTCTACGTTATTTTATAAAATGAAACTGAATTTGCTTTATCACTGTTCATGTATGTGGCCTATATGAAAGTTTGATTGATTGACTGCTGTTTTTTATACATTAAATGTCGATTTCAGAGGTTTTTTATTAAGAAAGTCACCTTCAGGCCCAAGTTCAAAACGTTTCAAAATAAAAGCTTTGTAATTCAGCTCAATATAAAGCAGAACATCTTGAAAATTAACATTCTTCTTTTACTCTGAAGACAAATTAAGAATCCAGAAGTGATTCTATGAATCCTGTTGCCATGACGGAGATCAGCACCCACGACTCCCGTTCGTGTCTTAGTCAGTCCGATTAAAAAATACCAAAAAATTAAATTAAATAAAGTCTCCAATCTGGTGCCAGATTTAACCAAGTTACCGACCACTGCTGTAGTTTATCCGAGGACTTAGAAGAAGATTCTACACTGTGCACAGACTGAAGGCACATCGCCACGCCCACACTGACTGCTACAGACCTCTGGTGATCATATCGCTCTGTGCAAGCATAGATTTGACCAATTACTAACACAATCTAATAAAAAGCCTCTGGAAGAAATTGTTATTTTTGTTAATTCTAAAAATTATCGCCTCTCCTATCTTTCTCCAGGGACCGCATGCAGCAGTCGGCCATGTACGACCTGTGTCTGGGCATGAGGCAGGTGAGCCAGGAGTTCTTGCGGCTGCAGCTCAGCTACGACGAGTTCCTCTCCATGAAGGTCCTTCTGCTTCTCAGCACAGGTAGGCAGCGAGCTCCGGGCCTGCACTACATCTAACAACCCGCTCACTCCGATTACGTTTTGTGCAGAATTACTTGCACCTCGTGCCAAAACCTGCCTGCAAGCACAATTAACTAACTATAATGAAATGTCATTTGAAAACCATTTATTGAAAAACATTGAAAACTAAGTGAAATTGCAAAGTGTTACTGTTCGGTAACACTGTGTATTATCACAGCACCAGATAACAGCTGTCACATTTTATATAAGAGACGCAACAAGGGACCAGTGGTGCCCTAGTTCAATCTGACCATCACACACCACTGCTTTCGGTAAACGCTGATGGTTGATGAGTCGATTAATGATTCTTTGTATTATCCTACATGCAGTTTCAGGTGGATGATTATCACGTATGTTCTCTCCAAGCCACCTTCTAGTTTTCTTCGCCAGGGATTTTGTTTTCATCTGCAGTTGTGTGTTAATGTACGCAAATAATTTGTGGATGGACTTGATAACAATTTTTTTAGGGGACTGATATGAATGAATGTGTGTAACTTGGTGCAGATCCAAATAAAGATCTGGATCTAGAGAATTTAAAGTTGGTTTCATATGTGGACTGTTGGCGGATATATGTGCCCTGCCATTCTAGTTTTTCTGATTTCTATGAAATTTTGTTGAAGCCTAAACCAGGTTTCAAGGAAGAACCCTTTCAATTTAAGAGCGGATCAGTATAAACGGGTGGAACCAGGTTGAGCTTGGGCGTTAACTTTGGTGGAGGTGTGCACAGAGGCAGGTTGTTGATGTGATTTCATCAGATTGTTCCTCTGTTGAGTGATCGACTGCTTTATCTGAACATGTCGCCCATTAACAGAGTCACCAGAGCCACACTGGCTTCTATTTCAATAAGCTTCAAATCTGTGCTTTGTGACTGTGATGCTTACGCTGCACCATGAATCATCCATTACAGCGGCACCGTCGGACGCAGGATTCACCAGAATCCACGGTGCTGATGTTTACAGGTCACTGATAATTGGATAATTGGAGGCGTCTCTGTGTTTGTCTGCTCTTACAATATGATGCCTTTTATATTCCCAATCTCCCACATGAAAAAGTATTGAGAGGGTGTCTCTTCCATGTCCCTTCCACGTTTTCTCTCACATACATGCCTTTTTAAAGTCTGTTAGATTATGCGTTAAGCTCATTCTTAATAATCCATTAACGTGCATAACAGGCGTGGAGACAGAGTTGATGTAGCATGCACCTGCATAGTAAATCTCCCAGTGTTAAATATTCAGTGTCAAAGTATTTGGACTCAGAGTTAATACAACAACAGCAAGAGTAAGACGCCCCCCAGAGCCTCCCAGTGATAAAAGATATTCAGAGTTAAAAGATGTGGTGTACAAAATATTCTTCTGGTGTAAACTATTCGGTGTCAAAGTACGCAAACTCTATGACAATAATGAAAAAGGTGAAAGGCTCCGCCCACCTCCTCCTCATTTCAAGCGAAGCAGAAGTTTCCAGACGCCATTTTCTCCTGGAGGAAAATGCGGTAAGTCTCCTCTCCTACTCACATTTTAAACATTTCCTGCCAGTTTAAAAAAAAAAGCACCATTTTAGACCAACTGCATTTTGTTGTTTCACTCCAGCTGGTTTTGTGTTATGAAATAGAGAAATTACAAAAGGGCCGAGTTAATCGCAAGCAAGACTTTGCTAATTCAAACTAAGTAGGTCAAACTAGATGATGTCAACAAGAAGTAGCGTTAACTGCTTGAAGATTGAAATGGGAAATTGCTTGTTGGAAGTTTAGTTAATTACAAATGTTTTTTCCTTTTGGAGAAAAATGGAAAGTTGGAAGAACTCTTCCTTTATCTCAGTTGTCTCCCATGTATGAAATTATTGTGGTGCAAAAATATTTTCCTGCAAAATTGAATCAACTGATACTCGTATATGTTTTAATCCTGCTCCTTTTATCCTCAGAGTGACACAAACATCCAGGAGCCAGTTGACGCCATCAAAAACAAAAAGAGGAGCACAATCCACAGGTTCTTCAGCTCGCACCATGCAAGTCAAGAGCAGAGTTGCTTGATGTTTTCAATTCTTTATAATAAATTAAGAAATGGATAAAATGGTGTTTGTTGTTTTTTGAAGTTGTATTTGTTTTACATGTAAGTGGAAAAGTAAAAACTTGCAAATCACTACATTTCATTTAGTTAAGTTCAAAATCAACTGGAGGTTGGAGAAATATCTTTAAACCCAGTTTAGTTAAAGGGATAGTTCACCAAAAAGCAGTATATTCACTCATTATCTACTCACCACTGTGACGATGGAGGAGTGGGTGAAGGGTTTGAGTCTCAGGGAACCCTCCCTTTAAATGGGTTTAGCACTCACCGTGAGTAAATAAGTAAGAATGAACACAATGGATGTTATTTTGCTCACAATGTAAAACTCGATCACCACTTTGCATTGTTGTGTCGTGTAAATAATAGTAACACAATGTTCAGTCTAACTTTAACACTATGTAGACAGGGACCATATATATTCACTGACAAACCATTGACTCTTAAAGTGTTACATGAACACTGTGCAGCCACCTGCTGTGACTTCATTTTCCCATATTCTCTGAATGAAGACTAATCTGTTTTTATGTTTTATTGTATTTTACTTCCTACAGCCCATGGATAAACAGAATACTTCTATCACTCACTACAGAAGGTCTCACACTGTTGCCACTCTCAGCCAAACTTCGCCTGCAGGCACTGCAGCCTCACAAGTTGCTCAAACTGAAACTGAAAAGCACTTTTTTTTTTGCCAGCACCACAATGCACTATGAGCTGCTACGATTAGGATTCTGTGATGGCAGCCGCGTCATAACTTTACTTTCCACATCCCGAATTACTGACAACCAATCAAAACCATAACCACGACACTTAAAGAGCCACAGGGACATCAAACCTGCCGCAGGGGTTTGATGTCCCCGCTTGTATTTTTGTTTACATGGGGCCTGGTTTGTGTCGATAGAAGTTCAATAGTTAGACAGAGACGGAGAGGTGAGGATGGGGGGGGGGGGGGTGTTGTGGAAAGGTATTTGAGGAGTCTGCACCCTGGCCAGACTTCTCTCTCTCTGAACCTCAGCACCAGTGCCAATCAGTGGAAATATTCATTGGCAGAGTTTTTATTTTTCAGTAAGTGAGGCCTCTGAAAGCGGTGCATGAAAGCTGGACTCATGAGGGGGCTCGGAAAACTTAATTCCTTCGTGCATGATAGTTTTAACCTTTTTTATTGTTTTTATTGTTATTGTTTGTAAGATTTTTTTATATGGGCTCAAATTAGGGTCTCTTTATATAATAATATATTTTCTACACATTTAAAAATATAAATTTATCATACAGACTTATTTCAGCGGTTTAGAAATTCTGATTTGATTTATATTTTGAAATTTCCCCAGTGTGGGATGAATAAAGTCGATCTTATCTTATCTTATCTTAAAACCTTTGACTTATTTGGACATAGCTCTAATTTGAGACCATAGTCACCTGTCAAAACTGTCAAAACTGATTTGTTTCCTTGACTTTTAACTAATCATGTGTTTTAATGAATACAAATTCACTTGAAATTATACTTGAAATCAGACGGAATAATGAAACTGTTTTTATTTTATTTTCATTTCATTTACTCCACTTTCAAATTAGAATTTATCCCACTAAGAATGTTACGTTGGCTCTTATTCTGATTCAATTCTGATTTATATAGAAAAATTGAATCACAGTTTCCTTAGAAAAAGCAAAGGAAAGAAATAGCTGAATAGCAAAAAACTGCCCCACAACATTGTTTGACAAGTAGTTTCTAATTAATTTGAGAGTAGATTATACATAAAAACAAATTATGTCAAGAGAGATTAAACCGTTGGCTCCACACTTTTTTGGTTCATTAATCCTGCAAAGAAACAAGGTTCCTCTTGTGTTGTACTAACTGTAGTACATACAGTATACAGGGAAGTAAATATATAACATCTATGAGTAGAGATTTCCCATAGCGATGGTATCAGGTTGGTTTTGGCTTTGTAGTACAGTGACATATGGAGGAGGTGGTGTGAAAGCATGATATAGAGTAACCTCAGTGTTGTTGAGTCATCTGGAAACAGGGGAGCTCCAGCTGGACTTCAGCTATTGGATGCTGGGAGAGATGAGGAGAGATGAGGGGAGAGAAGATGAGAAACCAACGGGGGAAAAGGGAGATTTAAAGAGTGAAATCAGACAAATGTTGACAGTGAGAGCTGGTGTTAGTGAGAAAGAGACAGGTGCATAGCTGTAGGGAGAAAGAAAGAGGAGACAAAGGGGTGGGGGGTGGGGGTCAGAGCTGGTCCTTCTGTTGCTGTGGCCTCGCTCTCCTCCTCTGGAGGTTTTCCAGAGAGCCCTGCTGTACTTAATAAAGGCCAGTCAAGCACCAGGCAGCGCTCCAAGACCTGATATTTTTCTCCACTTCCTTCAAAACCCCGAGCTGGAATTTCAAAGGGGAGGTGGTGGATAAAAGAAGCAGGTATAGAAACAGGGAACTCGAGGTACTTCAATCTGCTCTGGTTATTGGATTTAGTCAAAGTATATAGCAGTGAAATGTGAAGGAAGGTTGGTTTGTAATGTGTAGCAGAGAAGTTCCTGCAGTGCCTGGCCTTTCCAACGTCACACGATGGAGCAGGCGCGCTGTATGGAGGCTCAGAGACGCTTCAGAGAAAAAGCACTCGTGATTCAACACAACAAGCCGCACCGTCTGTGGGTTTTCTGCAGCGCTGTAGGAAGCTCTTTTAGTTACAGTCATTCAGTGATAATGTCAGGGCCTCGTGGAGCAAGCAGCATCAGAAATGTTTACATAGGAGTTGTCAGGACTTGTCAGCTGAGCAAGTACTACAGTGTGTGTGTGTGTGTGTGTGTGTGTGTGTGTGTGTGTGTGTGTGTGTGTGTGTTACACAGAGAGAGGGGGAACATGTGAAAGAGAGAAAAAGGAAGGAGGGATAAAGAGAAAAGAGAGAAGGGCTGTTATTCCTCTCTGACCTTGGCTAAGGTTTCACTGAGCCTGCGGCGTCTCATGACCCTGTTTGGATTTGGCACAGGAGCGGTGGCCTGCTCAAACCAGTTGCACTCCTCACCTCTGCACAGAAAGTCAACAGTGTTCATTTGATACTTTACCCGCTTTACGCCGGCGAGCCTCTTTCTGATTGGGCCCGACTGAAATGCTGTGATGATGGGCGCGTGTTTCCGTGAAACATCTTACACTTAATTAGGCAATTAAATTCAACTCCAACTGATCATTAGTCTTTTTTGATCATGTTTAAATTACAGTTTCCTGTTTGCCAACACCCTAAAGCTTCGCTCACTCCACTCGTCACTGTTCGTCTTAGTATTCCCCAAAGAGTAGAATCAGATATTAAATCAAACCAGACTGAGCCATCCTGTCAGTCAGGTATGCAGCAGCACTCCGAGCAGGAGGCTGCATGTGCTTCAACAACACACGCTAATAGCATCTCCTGGCTGCGTGAGCTATGTTTGCCTCTTTATTATATGTGCATTCTGAAAAAATAGAGCTCTCATGGCCTTGTGGTGCACATAATAATGCAGGTGCACGCCACAATAATAAATATGGCCTAGTTAAAAGGACTCCATACCTGCAGCAGAAGATCCTTTCGACACTGATTACGGGTGTTTAAATGCCCTATTTTTTGGGGTTATGGTAAAACCGGTAAATGCCAGGTTAAATTCTATACAGGACGCATGTGGGTCAGTGGGAGAAAAACAAAAGGTCCGTACACGGGTGTGGATTTTAACACGTTCTCATCATGTCAGCTATGAAATAAAGCAAAAGAACTCGTGCCCCACACACAAGGGTCCAATCTGTTTTCATATCTGTTTTTCCTCGGCACGTTGTGTCACGCCCGAAGGTGTTTTGCATAAAACTACAATGAAGAAAATGAAATGGAAAGAGGCAGATAAACACACACACACACACACACACACACACACACACACACACACACACACACACACACACACACACACACACACACACACACACACACACACACACACACACACACACACACACACACACACTCCGAGTTATTGACCTATGCTCTCTTCTCAAAACGATGCAATCCTAACTGACATGAATTAGGCTTTTGCTCGCAGCTATTTGTTCTATACAACTCAAACAGGTCCTGTCACTTACTGTTTTTTTACACTGGTGTTACGAGTGGTTTCTGTATCTGAGTATTTGAGGCATCATGGCCTCACAAGTCCTGGAGAAGGAGTTTTTTTAAGAGCTGATTAAAATATTCTGCTGTAAACTGTATTTTTGAAAGTGTGAACAGTAGCTTCTCTAGCTTCTCTGTTGTAACAAGCTGTTTTTCAAAAACAAGCCCATACTGGATAGATGGATAGACAGATAGACAAATATATAGATGGATGGATGGACGGACAGATAGACAGATAGATAGATGGATGGATGGATGTCGTCATATCTTGAATATGTTTGTTGAAGGACAGTTGAAGGCCTTCCCTGATTATGATTGGAGGAGCGTTGTCTCTCTTTTCTCCCTCAGAGAGGTGAGGTTTCTTAATCTGGTTGCCAGCAGCTGAATGTCATTGTCAAGAGCGTTGGCAGATTTGCAAATCTGTGACTTTGTTCTCCTGCACAGGGAGAAAGATGTTGTAGACATTTTGTCGCACACTCGCCGTATCTCATCCCTCGCATCTGTCTGTTTCCCCACCTTTACTCTGCCTTTTATCAGAATAACACGAGTGAGGATCGCAGTTACTTAACAGCTCTGGTCATCGAACAAACTTCTTGATGAATGAGCTCTGGTTGACAAAATGATTAAGCTCTCTGTCACACAGAAGCACTTTCCTTCCCCGTTTTTTTCCACTGTCACTGCTGCTGAGATAACTTTTAATCGAGGCCTTTCAGCATATCAGTCGTCTTTAATGAAACTGTGGCCATATGAAAACTAATCACCACTTGAAACAGTGAAAGTGGCTGTAATGAGCTGCTAAATAGGCTAACATGGGAAAAAAGTCCAAAACAGGCAACAGTGTGGGAGTGTAAACCACAGAGTAGCTTTAATTACCATCTACTCACGTTTGTACATTTAAGAAACATACAAGTGGTTGTACTTTTCATAGCCATTAACTTTTAATCAGAATTTGCATTTGTCAGCCATTTTTTAAAAGATACCATAAAGCTTCAGACTAATTACCTTCATTACAGGTGAACATTTAACTCAGAGGGGCTTGAAACTTTTGTTATCAATGCTTAAATGTCTTTTTGAGCAACTCATGTGATGTGATCTGATGTTGATTTATAATATTTGTGGAAACTAGACGAGAATGTCTGTTTAGTTCATTCAAATACCCATGCAACAAATCAAAGTACTTCATGACATTGAAATCTCTCTGTGGTTAACATATCTCGAGTACCGTTCATATTATCGGCTTCACGCTTGACATGCGTGCTGTTAAGAGCCCATTTAAGTGCAGTGTCAAATATGATGTGATTTTGACACATGGTTCATTAATGTTAATAAACTTTGAAACAGTCGCCCAGCAGCAATTTACAGTTTCAGAACGAAAACTGCAACTAGCAACACCACGGGCTAACAAACAGCACAGTCCAAACAGACGAGATTATACTGCTCACTGTACTAGTACTATTAAAGTGATAACTACATCAGTATAAAAAGTACAGTATATTTCTCTATGTGAATTGTAGACTTTGTTTTTTCCTCCCTGACGATCATGTCACTAAAACAGTTTCTGGTAATCTCCAATAAACCTGTTCATTAAGCATGAAATCCATTTTTAAATCAGTACCCTGACCAGTTCATCCTCTCATTCAATCCAGCCGATGACAGTGCAGTTTGTCTGTATTTGTTTTACAGTTCCAAAGGAGGGTCTGAAGAACCAGGCAGCGTTCGAGGAGATGAGAGTTAATTACATCAAGGAGCTCCGGCGTTCAGTGGGAAAAGCAACCAACAACTCTGGCCAAACCTGGCAGCGCTTCTTCCAGCTCACCAAGCTACTGGACGCCATGCATGATGTAAGTACCCTCGCCCAACTGCCTCTCATGTGCCAACTGCCTACAGTACAGCACAGGCTTCCCTTGGCAGCATCTCCGCATGCCATGCCTTCACACACAGAGCGAGGTGTCCAGTGGCACTTTGGGGATCTAATATCACTGGAAATGTTTTCAGTAAAATGTCAGCATAGTGGATTTGGATGAGGCATGTACTTAGAGATTCAATGGTGCTGTGGCTTGGAATATAGGGATTACTGCATTCCACTCCCTCCCTGGGGGGGGCTGTTATTTTGGAAGAGGCGGTGACCAGGCTGCATCGGTGAATGGAACAGAAAGGGATCGATGCCATTTTGGAGTTTATTGGATCAGAGCACACAGTGGTCACTGTGGCAAATGTGCTGCATCACTGTTAGTTTTACTTATGCATGGGTCAACTGGAATATGGCATCAAGACAAAGTAGGCAAAGCCCCAAGAGGTGAGCATCAGCAAGCGAGAGGTCACAGAGATAAATGGCCAGAATTCATTGACCCCAATGACTGAGTGAATGGGGTTAGTGCTGAATGGATGACCCTTCTTTAAAGGAGGTTTGCCCTGAAAAACATCTGTGGTGCCCCCAAGTGGTGAACTGAAAAAGAATTAAAAATAAAGTGTAAACGCACTCATATGAATACACAGAACTGAATTTAAATCTTCTAACTTTCGTATTCAAGTGTGAATATGACTACCACTGTAGAGAGAAAATATGACTAACCCTTTTGACAGCCTTGAAATGAATCTCAGAAAACTGTGTTTCTCATTGTATCTTGTGTGTGTGTGTGTTGTCCAGCTGGTGGGGAACCTGTTGGACTTCTGTTTCTACACCTTTCGCGAGTCCCAGGCGCTAAAGGTGGAGTTCCCCGAAATGTTGGTGGAGATCATCAGCGACCAGATACCAAAGGTGGAATCGGGCCTCACTCACACAATCTACTTCCACAAGAAGTGACTCGCTGACAAACAGTTGGGACAGAAGCGACATTTGAGAACTGGAAGGTGGTGAGAGAAGAGAAAACGTGCACAGAGGGCCTGAGCAGTTGGCCTGCGCCCTGTCACCTAGTACGCCAGCGTCCTCGTCTCGGAATGGGAAAGTTAAGTGACGTTGTGGCGGAAGTGGAAAAAGGGGGAGACGGATCCGCAGTCACCAAGTGCAGGTCGGAGCTGTGAATAGTCGTGGAGCCAGCGTGACGCGCTGAATAGCACTTGTGACAAAGCATCCCGAAGTACCACCCATGTCCCCTCCCCCCCCCTGCTCCCTGCCCCAAAGACAATAACAGTATTTTCTATGGAGATGAAGCCATACATTTCTTAGGATGCGCTAGATATAGTCACCACGTGCACACACACCCACCCACACACATAGAGGGAAATTGATACACATGTTGTCCACATGCATTCACGCAAACGCACAGATGCACTCCACATGCACTAAAATCAGATTACCTGACGAATAAAAAAAACTTTTTAGCAAATTTTTTGCATATATTAACTGTGGCTTATGCAGTCTTTCACAAATAATAGCACTATTAAAAAAACATGCCAATACTTAGATTTTGCTTTGCAGTGGAGCAACAGACTGCAAGACAACAGGAACATTACGACGAGGCACAGAAATTATAAGACTGTACGGCAAAATGTCTATTTGAATATATTCCAAGGGCTATACAAGCGTCATCACAAGCTTAATAATTACATTCAATCCAACAAGTCCAAGTTTGAAGCTTGATCGGTGTCATAACAGCCATCATCAACATCCACATACTGAGTTTTTAAATTACAATATGTAGGAAAACAATCAAAACTAATATGCAAAGGTCCAAAGCTAACTCTGTTTTGAAATGAAAAAATGTCTCTCTTTGTAAAAGAAAAGCTTGCACGTGAAGCTCCCATGTCATGAAATCACTATTTTTGGCATTGTGTGGAATTAAGACGATATTGACGAGCAATTTTACCGTAGTGCAGAAATGGTCAGGAGTGCTGCAGGACGGGAAAACATGGCGCATTAAAGGAAATGATTTTGGTCGAGTCCGCTGGTAATGGATTTGACTGAGGTGCATCCATAGTAATTGCTGTCATTTGTGTTATCTCCAGAGCAGCTGTCCAAATGTCTGTTTTTACTCGCAATGAAGCAAAACCAGCCCTTTGTGAATCAATACTTATCTACTCTTCCCAGAAATAATAAAAAAGCATTTTATAAAAGTGTGTTGCAAAAGGTTTAGTTTTTGACAAGCCAGTCATTTTACATTAAGGTGCTTCATTTCTACAAAAGCCAGACAAAACATAACATGTACAGTAACTTGTAGAGCAGTCCATTCAATTCACTATATGGATGGACACACAGTTTAAAGACACATACTATGTAAAGTTGATATAATCCAAAATGGAGCATTACTCTACGCAGTGCTTACGGCAAACGGCTAATGTATCAAAACCAGGCAAAGGTGTACAGGTATTAACTTCTTAAACACGTTCTCTTCAGCAGATGTTGTACAGATGTTTCGAAGTACATGTTGATGAATGCTTGATGAAGAACTGTCGGTATAATCACCCCTTTCGAATTTAGTTTATTTCCTTTCTCTTAGCCTCGGGCCAAGTACTTCTATTTTAGGTATAGACCCAGTCATCTGGACCATTAACTCTGTCTCGCACCCCACTGGTTTCTGGGTGGTTGAGGAACACTACTATGATGCTACTGAAAGCGATAGAGCCGCTGGGGGAAGACAAACAGTGTGTGTGTGTGTGTTTGTGTTTGTGTGTTTGTGTGTGTTTGTGTGTGTGTGTGTGTGTGTGTGTGTGTGTTATTTTCTTCTTTCTGTGCCCTGTGAGTGTGTATTTACATGCGAGTATGGAGCGAGAGTGTGTTTGTGGGTGTGTGGTTTATTCAGTTTTTTTTCATGGCAAGCATGTGCATAGTTGATCTGCTCTTTCAGCGTGGGTATTATGCATTTATGTTATAGGATTAGCCACATCCTATTTCCACATTTAGATTTGCACAGAGGAGATACAATGTGAAATGAGGCATTAATGCAGCTAGCAGAAATTGTCTGTGTTGATAAGCAACTGTGATGATCTGGGGAAAAGACTTTCTGCATGGTCAACCAGCCTGAAGTTAAACAACGTGACATCATTGGCGGAGCAGGGTGGGATGTTTGTTTTTGCGGCCTCGGCAGTCGAAAAGACGACACTGTGCTAAACTGTGAGGTCTCTCCTGTCGGGGGGGTAACCGCGTGACGGTTGATGTACGAAACCAGGATCACAACTATCATTCGGGACTGTGTGACAATTATTAGGAGGGAGCTGGGGGCGAGAGAGGGGGCAATGTTTTGCGGTTTGATTTTTTTGTGCAGGGGAGGGTAGTGAGGGCGACTTTTTTTCTCATTCCAAATTCAATTTTTCTGAATTAATTCTGGTGTGAAAAAAACAGACTTATGCTTCATCTTTTAGCAGACTTGCTGTATTTTCATAGGTTTTTTTTCTATATTATTTTTCAGATACCGGGGCAGGGTATTGCAGATATTTTCTAACTACAAAATTAATATCACATTCCACCATAATAATTTTCATACAGTCCTTTATCAGAAGGGCCTCATTTTACAATCCGTCTATGTCATGCATTATTGTGTTCAAGTTGTGAAGGACCCTTAAGCTAATCTCTCACTGTTTCTTTATTTTGCCCATTTTTTTTTTGTCCTTTTTAAAGGATAAAAACTGTCTAAAGGTTCATAGGATGACTGGGAAAGTATTTTTGAGAGAATTATATTTTGCTGGAAAACAATATTTAAGTACTTTGTCTAAAAATGATATCCTTTTTGTAAAATGAAATGTTAATGCATGCTTTTTGATGAGATGTTTACATTGTATTTAAAAAAGGGAAACTTGTGCCTTTTTATCTCACATGATTTACAATTTTACAGTATATATATTGTAAATAATACAGCAAGTCCTTATGTTGAGTATAGTATAAGACATTTCTACTTTAACCATCTTGTTGGAATATTGGAAGTTTCCCACTCGCCATGTTCTGTGTGTTGCGTCACAGAGAAGAATTTACAATGAGGGTTGGTGGCTGAAAGGGCCAAACGGAGAAATGAATGTATCATACATTGTGAGAGACTTATGGAACTTACTACCTGAATGTTACAGAGAGTAAAAACAGTAAAAAATTAAATAAATACATGGATAAATAAAAAAAAATAACAATAATCAAAAAGTATTTCTTATTTTGTAACAAGATGTAAGTGATGGATCATTGAGTTCTTGCTGTTGAAATTATTTCCTAACCCATGACGGTATTGTTGTTGAGCACCACAATAAAATCGAGAAGTCACAAACTATTGAAACTGGGATACGTGATAGAAAGTTCTTGACTTTTCAGTGTGAAAACACAAAACAATGGATTCATACATTGTCATATTTTACTGTTTTTGACCAGTTGGACCAATTTCACTTACTGACAAAATAAATTTCAATCTCAAAGGTCACAAAATTCTCCCAAATGTAAAAAAACAATAAATCTTAAACAGTAAATAATGATCCAAATACAAACATTACAATCTCCTGTTTGATCCTATGCCCTCCACAAACTGATGGATAATTCAAGGAATAGTTCAATATTTTGGGAAATACATCTTTTTATTTTTTTGCTGATGTTTGTTGGATAATCGTAAAGACTGGTCGCTCAATGAAACAGCTGAGAGCTGCACAAAATCAGATTGGCTGCAAGTGACGTCACCTGAGTCAGCGTTCTTGGATGAAGATGAAAAATAAATGTGAAAGAATGAAGTCACAAATGAAATTCACCCCCCCACCCTGTTCTTATTAGTGGCTACAAACACAACACAAATAAATCACAAACTGAATGGTTGGTGGCATTGACTGTATAAAAAGATGGACAGCATGACTGCTGGCCACAAGTCGAGGAAAGTCACCTTGATCGCCACCTGGTGGTTGGCTGCAGTGCCTGGCATACACCGCACCTCCTTCACGTCAATGATGGGACATGGGTCAAATTTAAGAGTCAAACAAGTGTCATGATTGACAGCTCATGACTCTGGCTGCAAATGCGCAAGATGGCGGCATTTGAGTCTGGGGTATGCAGCTTCATTTCTGGATAGAGGGAGGAAGTGGTCTTTATAAACCGTCTGTTGTTAGGTCAGTTGATCTGAGGGGAATGTAGACACCACAAGAAAGATGAATACAAACAATGTGACCGTTCTGCTGGCTTGCTGCATCAATGTAGATTTTCTTTGTCCATTGTGAGTTTAAAGATATTATAAAAGTGAAATGCTAAATCGGTGGCGTACTCTTACTCTTCTCATCTTACCTTCAGTAAAAAGCGGACACCTGTTCAGTGTATCTCCCAAAACATTGAACCAACCCTTTACTGGAATAATCAACAGTTTATTTAATGGTCATTCTAATGAACCATCTACTGTAAACATACATAAAATAAAGTCCACTACTTGAGGAAGCAATGTTATCTCCTTGTAAATGAATTCTCCCATAAGCATGAATGACTCAGAACGTGTCTAACTGCTGTTTGACAGGACACTACTGCGTCACCGTGTACGGACTCACGTCATTGTCATTTTTCTGTTCACAATGATGAATCGGGTGCAGAGAGACTAAGCCATATCTTAAAAATATAGATTCAAATGCTTTTTTTCCAGTTCCAAAAATGACTTTCTACTAAGATGCTTTGTACAATATTTCTCGATCCAGCGAACATGCAGTAGACACCCCTCAACATGAACCAGTGAAACATCTTTGAAACCAGTTACTACTGTATATCTTGATGCAGATATTGCCATACGTGTGTTTGCAAAACAATTGCAAGATTCTAATAAAATTGTTAAAAATTTGATGTGATCTATCTGTGTGTGTCTGTGTGTGTGTGTGTGTGTGTGTGTGTGTACGGGCTTGTATATGTGTGATGAAAATTACACCCTGAGACAGAAGCGAGGAATGGTGCCCCAAAAAACGCTGTTTGATCTGGATGGATTCGAAACAGCTGCATTTGGTGTCTGGGGAAGATAATGAGCCAAGAAACACATGGAAAAACAGAGATGATGTGGAGCAGCAGCAGGTAGAGCAGTCACAGGGAGCAGAGATGAAGAGAACTACGAGGGGTAAAAAGTGAGGAGAGTGAAAATGACAATGAGAATAAGCATGTGAGGATGAGACTTTTACAGTAAAACGGTGCCTGTGGAGAAAAATCACCATTAACCTTGTTAAAGGCTGATCTGAAAACACGCCAGACTGTAGAGCAGACAGTATTACTCTTTTGCTCTTTTTTTCCCCCTCCGAATCCACAGCCCTCTCCAAATCTCCCCCAGATTTCCAATTGCTTTCACTTGTAGTCGTGCCAGATAAACAGAATCTATTGGATCAGGCTGATTTCACGGCTGCGCCCGCGCACATGGCGGCTTCTGTGGCCCACTTTCTGGGCTGAGTTTTCTTTCTTTTTTTCCCCCTCCACTCTCTCTTTTCATTTGAAATTCACATTTCTCCAGATTCCCACTCAGCTCTCAGCCCAACTACTACATCAAGTCTTATTATGGTTCGTTTTCAGAAGCTTTGCCCTCCGAAGGAACCAGATGAGGAATCAGGAAAGAATGAAGTCAGTGTAACCTCTGCTTTGGGAAATTCAGACACATTCAGGCACTTAGTTGTGTCATTATTTCATAGTTATATCTGCTGCGCTGCGTAGATCGAAGCTGAGTCATGGTGTGGGACAATGTTTTGGGGCTGAAGGACACTGCGTCATGGGATTTAGAGGACAGCTGGCGCACAGCCAGGATTCTGGGAAATATGACATCAACACATCTGTCTGGGTTTTATTAAAAAAACACCCACATCTAGTCTGAACTGACACAGTGACACTAATGTAACTCAGTGTGATGTACAATGATGCATGCAGAGACAGAAATCACCACAAGTGATGCAACATGTATCTCAAGTGATATAAAGGCTGCACACAATCCTCAAATATGAGTCTGACCCGCCCAGATTACCGCTGGGGTTCGTTACGTCACATTCCAAAGCTTAGGAGGGGCAAAATAAATGCAAAGAGCTTAACTGATTTCATGAACAAACTACTATTAGGGCAGCAGAGTAGAACTGGAGCAGCGAGTGATGATTGGAAGAGGAAGAGAAACAGGAAGGAAGGTGAGGAGGAGATAGACAGAGATTTAAATACTCCAGAGACAGACAGGTAGGCTGAGCAACATGGCACGTTTTCTGACAGACAGTCCAAAGCAGAGTGAGAGGCAGGCCGGGCGGATGTCTCTATGATTCAGCAGCGTTTTTTGGCAGAGGGGCGATGATGAAGGGCCCCCGGGGGCGGGTGGTGGAAGTGACAGTGGAGGGGGTATCTCAGCCCAACGCATCAACGCTGCCCCATTTAATTATGTAATCACCACGTCTCTGGCCGCTTCGGGGAACCGGTGGACATACGTGTTTCACTGAAACCACAGCACCAACCTTTATTTATTTATTTCTTTTCTTTAAAGTGGACAAAGTGTGTTTACTTTTAAATGGTGCATCTGCCCACTTACACTGCAGGTCTGCATGTGGCGGAGGACTGGTGGTAATTATGTAGCTGAGGCCAAAGCAGCGGGTCTGGAGGCCATTCGGTGAATTAATTACACAGACGTGCTCTCAGAATTAACATGCGTGAGGCGGAGATGTTAATGGATCAGGAAGGTGGAGGTGGATTAGCGCGTGTTTTCCTCTGTGAAAGATTACCATCTATTTTTAATCCCCTTTTGGAAAAAAGTTATTTCGGAAGTAGCTTTTAGTCAGATGGACCCGTGCAGGTCAATATGAAGAGGAAGGCTTACATTACACTACACGGCTCAGTGTGGCTGTGGAATGAATCCTCATTTTACCAGTAACTTTATTCTTAGTCTGTGAGAAACTGTGGGCCTTCTTCAGTGACACAATGAATGAGTCATCAAAATGTAGAAATAGTGCTGGATTTCATCGAGGTAAAACTTATCCTGAAATATAAACGTAAACAGTAGACACCTGTTATAACTCAGAACATGGTCGTAAATGCTTCTCTTCATTTTCTGTGCTCCAAAGTGTTAATATTTATCAGATATGAACCAGAGATGTTTGTAAGATTTTCTCGATCAGGCTTCATACGTCCATTATCTTTATGTTCTTATCTGAATGACTCGAAGAAAAACCAACGCAGAAACACGAGAACATTAAAACTCTAAACATGCTGGGATTCAAACCAGGAACCTTGAGGCATAAGTACTAACCACTGCATCCTGAAATCCCAGGTTTTCAAGCTTTAAGAATTATTTATCACATTTATTTCATGACAAGAATGCACAGTATAGTAAAGAACAAAAAGAATCTTTATTTGTTTAACATTGATCAAGAGGATACCCAAAGGTATAAAAATGAAAGAAGTCAAGGCCCTTTACAAATGGCTTTAAATTATTGCAACCGCAACTGGAAACACAAACAATGTACTGAACCACAGCTCTCAGGAAAAGTAAAGTGTCTCGTTGAAGAGCTGAGGGATGAAATATAATGTGATGTGCGTACATGCGAGAACTAATCACAGTGAAAACTTAACGGAGATTTTTTAGAACTTACTCGGCAGTCATGACTCTTTTAGGATATATATGTAGATATTTGATGATAAAACTTCTGATCAACTTCTTCCACAAAAGTTGAAGATAAAATTGTGGTAAAATTCAAACAGAAATTCCAACTCTGTGAGAGTGTCTCATTCCTGGGCTCAGAGAAAACTGAGCAGCGTTAAAAAAACAAAAAAAACAAGCTTTAAAACAACAGATCATTCTGACATGAAAAATACTTGGTTTTCATCAATACAATCTTTTGAAATCTACCTCTGTAGAATGTGTCAGACGCTACTGTTCAACACAAAAGGCTTCATCGGGCATCAAAGAGGCATTTCACTGTATTTCTGTAAAGGAGTGCACCAAGAACAAAACAGCACAAAGTGAATTTAAAATTCAAAAAAACATGCAATCATTGTGCCAATTACATAAAATAAAATTGCAGTAGCAATGTGCCTCATTCTTGAATATCTAAATAATCTTAAAATAAATGCAGCATTTTTATAAGTGAAAGCAGTAACACTCTCATTCAGTTTCATACACACCTGTACATTTACAGGCGGGGCTGCGGTGGTGAAGGCACGTAGGTATGGCTTATCTCTCAACTAATGTGTGTGCATCATTTGTCAAAAAGGGTGAAAAGCTACAGTGACTTGAGTGCTGACAGTGTCTGAGAATCACTCTTTGACTTGAGAGCTCATGGATACCATGTATAATGGGGCAGAGGGGAGAGCGAGGCCTTCGACAGAGAGAGGCGTCTCCGGTGCTGCTACAAAGTTACCTGGATTTGTAGAAGCGACAGCATCTTTGTATACAGCAGAACATCGTAAGTGCAAGCCCATTTTAGAACTACGAAGCTGAAATTCATGTGAATATTAAACTGCAGGGAATTCAAACAGAGAAACACGCTTGCGCACATGCATCACAAAGTCAACTTGCCAGCGAAACACAGAGTAATGAGTTGTCTGCCAATGATAAACATCACTTGCAGGGAGAATTCAGGGTTTCAGAGGGTTTTTGGATAAACAACGCTCTACTGTGAATGTCAGAGTTGAGGCACATGCATACGTCTGCATACTTTTCCCAGTGAAGGTGATAACTTGTCCATAAATATTTCCATGTGGGGGCTACAGCATCTCCACATAGTTTTCCGGGATGAGGCCCCTCTTTCCCTCCAGCTCCCCCTCCAGCCAGCCCGGCTCTCTCGACTGGGTCACTGCAGGAGAGGACACAGCGTCACCGGGAGGACAGCGCCACAGGGAGGGAGAGGGTGGGGGACACACAGAGGACACAGAGCGGCCAGTGAGTGTATGTGCATGTGTCAGGGTGAACAGAGCAGAGGGTTTAAGGGAGGATGCGGTAACTATGCGGTTTCACCAAACCACAACGTCTCTCATTTTTATTTCTGCTGTAAATCTACAGCCTGTTTCTGAATCCAGCTTCTCTAGAGTTTCACCAGGAGCTGAATCTCAGAGCTCTCACTAACTGTTTAGTATGAAATGTGTCAGTGCACTAAACATTTCTGAGATGTTCCTTTTCAAAATCCTCCATTGTCTAAAAACCGAGCCAATATGAAAATTTCTGTGCATCCGCAAGTCAATAGATTTGTGGTTAAATAGTCAGTGAGAACTTCGAAGGACACAGTCAAGACATCAACAGACTGAATACATAGTTTTCCAGTTTTTATGAGTCATTTTGGCTGAACACTGAATATATGAATGAAGCTTTCAAGTGGGAGCAAAAGAAAATTCACTGCAAAGGATTTGAACCTGCTGTCACTTCCAAGTTGACTGGTACTTCACCATGAAACAAATACATCTGAGTTATTAATGTTTTCTGATGATGTTAAAGGCTTTAGGTGAATATATTTTTATATCTGCAACATTTAGCCTCAATATAATATTATTAAATACAGCTCAATACATTTTAAATGATGACAAACAAACTAACTGCTCGTGTACAATAACACACAAAATGTTTTATACCTTTCAGGTATAGGATAAAATTGTAAGTATTTTTTCAAGATCCCTATTGGAAAGAGTAGCTTTTACCGATTTTATGCATTAGTCAATACGTAGTAGAAAACCAGTGCACATCCTTAGATGAAACGACAAAGTTTCTCAACATTCATTGCACTTTAAGTAGAAGCACAACCCGAAACCTTTTTGGTATTTTATTTTGTACCTGCTTTTTAATGTTTATTTTAGAGGCCGACCAATTTATCAGTTGGTTGATAAACATCAGCCAATATAAGCTTTTCACAGACATATCTGCATTTATGTTTGGCAAAATAAACTTTAGATTTGCAGAATAGACAATACAGAAAATATGCCCCCCCCCCCTCCATTCAAATACTATATATTAACTGTGAATAAATAAGTGAGCCAGAGTTGCTCTCTCAATGTTAAAGGTGAGAAAACATCAACATATATTGAATTCCTCTTTTTTCCTACCATAGTACATAGTAAATATTCAGACCTCTTGACATTTTGCACATTTGTGATGCACAGAACTCAGACTAAAAAACAATTTTGAGATAACTGGCTTGTGTAGCAAAATGTGCAAAGTGTCGAGGGTCTCCGGGATACTGTAGATGTTTAGTTATTGAGAATCTCGTCACGTAACATTTGTAACATGTCAATCACGCAATTTGGAATGTGATCACGTGCTGAAGGACAAACAGTATTTAAGCAGAACTATACCGAACCCAGGTAACTGGAGACTCAAGCTGGGATCCAAAAGAAACACGTCATTGTGCGATAATAATACTTCTAATAAACAAAACGCTTCAGCTCCAAATGAAATACCAGAATGAGAAAATGGGCTTTAGAACATGATTTAATTTCATTTATGAAAATGTGATACTTAATTCATTTAATGTTTATTATTTCAGATACGAGTTCATCTTTATGAGGTGGAAATCAAGCTTCTATTAAATTCACTTAAATCGTAAGGCATTTATCCTGACACGAACTCATCCAACACTTAAGTTGTGATACTGATGTTATTAATTTTAAAATTCTGCTTTTCTCTCTCTCTCTCTCTCTCTCTCTTTTCCGCATTTTAATAATGATATTATATATAAATTTGTGCCCCTGTTAAATAAATGAATAAATTTAAATGCTAAAATATGATTAAGGTAATGCATCAGTCATCCAATATAATCTATATATATTGATAACAGCTTTCAGATCACAACTTTAAATGATAATATCTGTGATGGGAGTTAGAATGCGAAAGAGATATGAACTTTTTAAGTTCTAATAATATGATGCTTGATCATAATGACAAATAAACTGGGATTCATGCAGGATATTATCAAAAATGTCACGACATATCCCTGTGTAAAGACTACACAATATCTATAGTGTCTGTGTCTCACAAAAGAGGATTTTGACAAAAAATAGGAACTACAAAATCCTCATTTCCTCTGAGAGCGATTAAAGCTTAGTCAAGCCTCTTCCCAGACACATGGAAGAGCAAATCTGTGTCTCCTGCTTCCCTCCCTCCCTCCCTCCCTCCCTCCCTCTCCTCGTCTCATCTCTCTGTTCGATTGAAGATCAGATTGGGTGTTCAGTTTTCCTCCAAATCCAATATGCCAAGGCTGGTTCTGAGTGAGCGACTGGTGTAGGCGATAACACTTACCGGCATTGAATATTGCGCCGACCTGGAAGGAGAGCTCAGAGTCGTGCTCAGCCTCACATGGGTACACAGCCTTGGCTTTCCTGCTGGTGACACTGAAAAATGAAGGCAATCAGTGAGCTGGCTGAGCTTTGAGGAGGATTACTGCATAGTTCAATCTGGACCCAGGGCCTGCTTGTTCATTCACTCACTAGCCTGAAACAGCAGAAATGGGCCAGGCTGGAAAATAAGCAGAAGTACTGAGACAGGAGCCGGGCCACTACACACTCTTGTCTCGCTCTATCTCCAGTCTAGACAGACGAGCGAGCGAGTCAAAACACACCCACACGCGTTTGTGTGCGCGCACCAACAAAATGAGATGCAACGCTGTTTGTAGCAGTTTTTGTGCAGCACAAAAAGGCAGGGACACATCAGGTTTGCATAGCAGACAACCATCTATGGTGAGATAATTAAAAAGTGGTGGGGGGGATTGTGAAGTAGGTCTGCACACAAACAGAGGTAGAAAAGAATTCTCCCTCAACTGTGCTTCAGCTTGTAAATTCACATTTGAGAGCTAAGAGGCTGCATTTTAAATCAGTTTGATGTGAAAGAGTGGCGTCAAAGGAACCACGTCTAGCGCTCTGCAAAGGTTAGTAAAAAGCCGTATTTATGCCACTCCATTCCAGAAAACATAAAAACTGCTTCCACAGAAAAGGTTGTTTTGCCCACCGTTGCAAACGGTTATCTCGAATGCCAGCAACATTACCATGTAGAAATTGTGCCTTCAACACATGATGCCCTGATAAATATTTCATATTCTTTCTGCCAAGCAGCAACAATGTAGGATGAGAGGAGAAAGAAGACATACAAACTGGGAAAAAAAGTTTGTGGTCACAGAGTTGTCAATACTACAATGTTCAGCCGAGTTCTTGAATTCAGAAATTTGGAAGAATGCAGTCTTGTGGAACGGCATTCGGGGAAAATAAGGGTTTGTATTTATATGAAAATAACATTAATGGATTGCCAATAGAATGAACAGGCTGCTTGCAATTACTTTAGCAACATCTGAAAATGATGGAAATGAATTCATCATTTATTCTGAAAGGAGCAGAGCAATAGCTCAGTGTAATGGACAGATCGTCTACACAATTACATCCAGTTCACCCACATATTTGTGCGTATCTGGTGTTTGAGGTTTGCTTCTCCTGCCGAAGCCAAAAGTTGTGCTTCGCGTGAATACACTGAATTAAAAAGTGAGGAGAAACTATTGATGTGAAGGTTTGCATGTAGATATTAGACAAAGGAATGTGTGGGATTCAGTTGAGCAAACATGCAAGATAACATGTAACTAACGGAATAAGGGTATGAAAGGAAAACAGTAAAAGTAAGGGAAAACAAAGAAGGGGATGCTGCCTTACTTCTCCTCTGGCTTGTCTTTGTCCGAAGCAGTTGTGGTGGCTGAAGACTGATTCTCTCCAGATGCTCCAGGTGTGGGCCACGAAGCTGCTAAAGCTCTGAAAACAGAAAAAAAAACAAAATACTAAGTCAAACTAGATTCTATGTTGGTTTCTATTCCTCTTAAACATGTATACAGTAAACTCTGGTAGGAAATGCTAAAGTAATCAGCAGATTTCCCTCAGTTTAAGTGTTAATGTTAAGGTATTTTTCCCCAACTGACAGTGCTTTTAGAAAATGTCAAAATAACTACACAGAGTAAAGGGTGAGCTAAAGCGAGCAACCTGTTGTTATGGAGACAGTGAGAGAAAAGTCTTTGTCTTCCAGTCGAGTGTTTCACAAGAGCAAGAAGACAACCTAAACGTTATTAATATCTAAATGCAGAAAAACAATTAAACCAGACTTATATATCACACACCACATTTGAGTCACCTTGAAAAATGTCCATCTTTTTTCATTCTACGACACAGCAGCTACATAGTACTTTTTATCTACAGACGTCTACAGCCTGCACACATGGGAATTCAAAGAGAAACAGGTTTTCATAAATTAAATCATCCCCTCTACCCCATCTGCCAAAAAGCCTCTCGAAGAGAAGTGACTCTCAATCACTGCCCACATGAAGCTGAGAGGTAAATTTTAAAGAGCAGCTTTGATTCATTTCTTTGAAGGTCTGATGTTTCAACTAATGCAAATAAACTTATCTGCCCCTTATGAACTTGTGCTGCAGTTTGGTTTCAGGTGCAGCCATCTTGCATCGCGCTGTTGTTGTAATCGATGACAATGGTTCACGAGAACAGGACAGGATGAGCAATTGTGGAGAAAGAAACAAAGAAACTAAGAAATGAAGAAAGAAAACTCCATTTACACCTACGATTTTTTAATTTAAATCTAATTTCAGCCGACATTTTGCTGAAAATTTCTGTAAAGAGTGGATGTGAGAATGCAAAGATCTGAGTCAGCTGCTCCAGACATTTTCAGGAACTTTTCCTACCAGCCCCCTCATAAAATTTTGGAAAACTGACGCCAAACAGAGGAAAACCAAAAGAACACAAAATCTCACGTGGAAAGAAAACAAGATTTGAGAGATTTTGGTGATTTGTACCAATGTCCTTAAACAGGGCTCTTCACCATTCTTAACAAAACGCCAACACTGAGGGAATATCGCTGGGGGAAAAAAAGGTGTTCATGTTCCAAAGAGTAGAATCGATGCCAAGGACCATTGAGGCTGTTCTGCCAGATTTCACTGGCGCACTTCATGTTGATTTTTACTTTAATTTGTCACCCATACATGTAGATTCAGAGCTTCCACAGCAATGTATGTAACTGCTCTATGTGTAAAGTCAGAAAAACACTTCAACCACGAGCTCTATCTGTTAACAGTCAGAGCTGTGCTTTACACTTGCTGTTGTCAAGGCCAACAAGTCTATGGTCGACCTACAGCATAGAGGTAGGGGTCCTGGTAAAGGCAGAGTGGAGCAGAGGAGAACAAGAGTCTTAGCCAGGCATCCCTCTGTGTTCCATGCCTGCCCCAAGGCCAGTGCTAATACAGCACATAATGAGCAAATTGCTCCTAGCTGCCGCTCCCATAGAGACGTTAATAAAGGCAATTAGAGGGAGCAGCTGGGGAGGGGCTGGAGGTTGAGAGGATGTTGTGAATAGTGGTTACTGGTGGAAGAGAGAGAGAGAGATGGAGAGAGAGAGAGACATTGCCTTAAGGGAGAACATGGTGGGATCTTATGTGGACATAGGTGGAGGTGAGCACACAGCACTGCGCTCATGTTTTAATTCCCCCTCTCTGCATTGGTTCTTCCCTCGATTTCTTTCCCTGCCTCCCTCTCAGAGCGCTTGTCCATCCCCAGCAGTGGCTGTTCTGTTTGGGCCTGGCCTGACTGTGGGTGATTTATAGCTCTGCAGCAGTGTGGGGCCACTGTGGTGCTCAGCTGCTCCACATCAGCATGGGGGGACAGTGCGCTGCAGTGCAGCAAATCCACTCATTAACCTGGGCCCAGGCACAAACACTGTCTGCCTGGGTCGCAGCCAGGAGGAAGGAGAGCAGAGGAGCACCAACACTTCACCCACCTGCAGGTGAACCCACTTACACACAAATCCCCTAAATAAGATGACAAAACAAAAAAATGCACACGCACACACAAACCCACACTTGAGAAAAGTTATCAACAGTCATCTAACTGCTTTCAGTTGGATGAGGATTACACGGATCATTTAAGATTTTCTAGACAAACAGATCTAAATAATTATATTAAAGAAAGACAGAAAATCAGTGAATGCCACACGCCTGCCCTAGAAACTTGTTAAATGTACCAGAGGTAAATGGATTCATCCCAGAATTGCTCTCACAATTACAGCTAAGCCAAACCGAGGGAAATCGTTTGCCATTTCTCTCCAACAAAAATAGCATCAAGCTTTGAATTGCTCATCCGTTGTTTTCACCCATCAACGGCCCAGCTAAGCTTCTTCTGTAAATATGATTAAATACAGTAAATGGGGACTCGAGTGAAAATGCATGTATGTGGAGCCTGAATTAAGATCCCAATCCAGATGTTGGTTAAATATATAACAAGTTCTTAAGAATTTTAAGTCTGGAGCTGTCAGAATTTTTCATAGGCATAAACACGTTTGTAATACACTTGAGAAATTATACCTTATTGAATAAAAACTATGAAAAACTATCAAACAACACCATGAACACCCAATTTCAAAGTAAATGCAACTGGAGGTCTTTTGGTTTATTATTTTAATGACGAGATTTATCGCAAATTATCATACACTGCCAAGTTAGTAGCAGGGAGAAATTCATCAACAGAAGCAGACTGCTGTTTCTCATTATTGCAGGAATTTCACCCTGCAGCATCCAGGCCTTGTTGATCCTGGCGTGGAGCTGACAAAGGGATGAGCAGGACTATCAACTGTCTTTCTACGAGAGGAAGAAGGGCTGCAGTGGGATTTAGTAGTGTTTCTAGTAGGAGGTGGGATCAATCCTACAGCCAAGCTGCCCGCTTAGCCACCACCAGTTTGGGTGGGCAGGAAATAAGATCTGATCCACCATTTTATGATCCACAGCTGTCTGCCAGAAAGAGACATTGAGGACTGGGGTTGGAGCTGGGGGGGAGAGGAAGGAAAAGAGGCCAAAAAAACAATGTAACCTCACTGGGCAGGACATGGGGCAACAGCGCCACTGGGAGAAGCTGTGACTGAATTTACGGAGAGGAGGAGTAATGAGGCGAGACATCAAGGATGAGGTAGATGATAAATCATGCCACAGTCCACATAGTGTTGTTACATGACATGGTGACTCAGGATGCATTTGTGTGTGACCAGGCAGATTCCGCTGCAGCTATGCTGCAAAAAAGGACTAAGATATGCTGTTTTCCAGGTGCACCTCCGAGCTCACCATAGTGCAGATAACATATTTCTGAGAGAAGCTGGAAATAATCTGGCCAACGCCACTCCTACTGCTCTTTTTGGCCAGGATTGAACCCAAATCCCTGGGTCACAGGCCAGAGAGGTGCTGTGCTAACAGGTCTCCACCATCTCACATGCTAAGATTTATGAGTGAACAAAGCCAGGGCGACACCCTGTGACATATGGCACAAGTCTTCATAAAGGGACAGCGGCTATAAGGGTAAACAAGACGAATATCTCCCCAACGTCAATACGATTTACACGGCCAATGCGTGGCCACCTGTCTCCCAAACAAATAAGAGCTGAGATTTACGACCTCCTCCTGATTACTCCTTCCGTCCTCCAACATGATGCCACATATGTGGGAAAACAGAGAAAGAGTTGGTTACATAACTATCGTAGAGCTGTGTCTGTCTAATCCTGCAACTCAGGGAAAAAAAGCTTGGTACCAACAAGCCTACACACACAGGCGGGCAGGCACCCACAGAGGTCAGTGTGAGAGAATCACATTGTCCTTCCTCAAGTTGTGAGGTAGATTTGCTTTTATTTCACAGCTCCTTTCAGCTGATGGAGAAGGAGAAAGGGACAGTGAATGAGAAAGAAAAGTCGATTTCAAGGTGAATGTGCAGACATGACATAGCAGAGTCTAACATCTGCAGCATAACACAATAATTCATCTCTCACATCAGCATTCAAGACAAGTCATGGGTTGGAAACAACAAAAAGGACCAAGGACTTAGCAGATAAAGTAAGGACAGAGAGGAGAAGCCAGGGAGAAGTACAGCAAAGCATCCCACTCTCAAATCATGTTCCATCTTTTATCATTTCAAAGACAGAGAAAGAAGTAAAAACAGTAGATGACACAAAAAATCAATTTCAATATAAAACCCAATTAACACTATAAATAAGAATTGTGAATCTTATTTTCTACATGTATCCATCCACAATGTTGAAAAACATGATTTTTGCTGCATTTACCTTTTACTGAGTGGAAAACACAGACCTGAGCTGCAACTACAGTGTAACTGCTCCCTATGATGCTATTCAGGAGTACAAACTTACTGCCTCCACCACACCCATTTACATACATATCTATCCAGACCCATAAAATATATGAGTGAAAGAATAAGCATATGAACTATTGAGATATGGCCAAAAATGGAGATATTGTAACGGTTGTGAGGTCAGTGACCTTGACCACTGAACTCTGACTTCTAAAGTCAAATCTCAAGTCCAAGTGAAAGTTTGTACCAAATATGAAGAAACGGCCTCAAGCATTCTAGAGATATTCCATTCACGAGGCAAAGATCGTATTTTTTAAAGTCACAGTGATCTTGACAACCCAATTCTAATAATATCCTTCTCAGGTCTAAGTTATTGTTGTCCCAAATGTAATGAGATTTACTTTGGGTGTTTCTGATAAATCATGTTCACAATATGTGAAGTGTGAGGACTATAAAGTTAATTTTTAAGTCTGTGTGAATGTATCTGCCAGACGCTCAAGAGAGTGGGTCAGACGGACAGATGGACAGCTATGCTTTCCTCTGGTGTGGAAACAAAATGAATCGTATTTGGATGCATTTCTGTGGGGGAAGAAACGTGACTCAAAATGTGTGAGCCACAGTTTTCAGCCTCCTATTGCAGTGTGCCGCTTCGAACTTCACTACACAACCAATGCTTTTCATTTTGAGTGGTGCAGTCATATACACATTTGGGAGTAAAGCATAGTGAACAACTCACCTGGAGTTGCTGCCTGAGCTAAAGCTGGACTTGGGTGGGGGATGGTCACTCCGCTCTGTAGGCGTCTCTGAGGCCGACGCTGACGATGACTGGGACGACACTGACTCATTGCTGCCCATTGAAGTCTCATCTGTAGCTAGGTTGGAACTGTCTCCAACTGCAACTGACGCTTTGATTAAAAACACAAAAAGAAACACACGTTAGTTTATTTTACATATAATTCTACTGTTGAAGATTCAGCCTATTCCAGCTCACTGATGGTAGCCTGCTTGGTAAAACAGCCAAATAATTTATCAATATATAAGAAGATGCTGCATCAACAAGGGACTTTATAAATCAACTGGCTGTCAAAACAGGCGAGATTCACAACCAAGTTTTTATTGTTCATAATAATACACTCCTGCACTCACAGACAGGGACCTGAGATACACAGTCTTTTATTTCAATTTTACAGACAAATACAGATCATGCTTTTAGGAGAAAAGCAATGTAGTGTTGCTGTGTTAAAATAAGTTTGTTTGGACCAGTTCTTCTATCTTGTCAAACATACATCAAAGCACTTAAACCGCAAGTCCTTGATTGATTAAGGCTGAATTAAATTGGTGATCTGATCTGTGTATATTTTATAAAACAGTTTTATGTCACCAAACTTCATGTCCAAAGTGTTATTTGTTCCACCCTTACAAATACAAGTGAGTGGAAGAGACGTCAATCAAGCACATCTGTTTAGCTGTCCACTGCAACCCTGCTGCATTTAATAATATTGTATAATAATATCTATAATAATATCTATATGTTGTTTTCTTTTTAAGTAAAAATGCTCTTAAACTGACTGAGCTTGATGTGTTCAGCACCAATCATATAATAGATAATAACAAAACAACTAAGAGGATGAGTTGGTGGAGATGAAAAACAGAGCTAAAAGAGGATGACTGTTGGACTTTACCCGGTGGCTAGAAACACTACTCCAAATAAATGATAATAATGTTGCTGTGTAAGCACTGAATGTGAACATGTAATTGGAATTGTTAGCTTTGCCATATGAACATAAAGATTAAGATTAGGTCAATATTGTGTTCACAACTTGCTTCCGTCTGCCCTCAAGCAGCAAAAGCAAAAAGCTACTGTAGTTCACTCGGATTAATGCACTTTCCTACGCAGGGTATACTGTTACATACTGTCAGGTCTGCAGGGGTATTAGACAGTGTGTGTCACACAAGAGTCACAGGTTCACATAAATACTCGCCTCTCTCCTCCACTGCGTCATCCTAAATTTTGCATTTACCCTGTAAATGCTGAGACAATTTACTTTAAATCCATTATAGGGCCATGTAAAAGACACAAAGGTTAAAAAAGGATTACGCCTTTCATCCCTGATATTAAAATACTCCACGGTAAAAGCTGGTGCAAGGGAGGCAAAGAGAGGCAATCTGGTAAGCAGATTTAGACTCCTTTGGTATTGTGGAAGGGACGGGATTTGACTGGCTGCAGATCAGAACTTGCTGGAGCCAGATTTATTTGGGTCAAAAGGTCACATGATCAACTTGCCTGATGCGCAGGACTTCTAAGTATTTGAAAATAAGTACACAAAGGATACACAAAATCACCAGAGTAGCATTTTACATCAGCATATTTAATGTGCCTCAGTGTGTGGTATTGCTGGAAGAATTTGTCTAATAAGGGTAATGGGCTCTTTTTTACAAACTTACAAAGAAAAATGATATTGTCATTTCACCCCATCAGTGACTAAAAGTGAGTTCAGTTAAAAACACAAAACTTTCCCACTGATGATGCACTTCCACTGGTTTTCAGCAAAAACAACAGCAAGTTAGAAGTGAATTGCATGAGAAGGATTTAGTATAGTAGGATAAGGTGTACCTAATAAACTGGTTGTGTTTTTTGTATTTTAACTAATTCAAATATTGTGCACAGAAAGTAGCGATTTATATCTCGGAATTATCCTAAATTTGTTATGTCAGTAAACTTTAAACCACTGTGTAGGATTTAAAAATATGACGGTGCCCCAAAATGGTTGTATGACAAAAGCCACAATAGTCTCAAACCACCTGATGAGCAGATGCATCTAATATATAATAATTTAACACAAACCTTTTTTTTTTAATGATAGATGGACAAGTGTATATACTTTTGACCTTTTTCAAGCAAGTTACCTAATTATAGCTTCTTAACTACATCTTTAAAAAAAAGAACCACCTGATACATGTTCGGGTCTGTCAATGAATGAATAGATATGAAGTTAATTCCTGGGAAACTTAAGTACTTTACATTTAAGAGGGAAGAACAGTCTTATTTCTAAAGCTCCAAAATTGTATTTTAGGTACATATAATCATTTTATTGAAAATAAACAGATATATACTTGTACGTCTCTTACCATTCTGAATGTCTAGTGCTTGTGGATTGTAGACAGCCAGGGGCCGATTCTGTCGATTCTGTTTCTTGGACAGCCTTGTGGGAGCGGAGAATACTGGGGCAGCAGGTGAAAGAGGGCATGACTCGGGTGCATCTGCAAAGATCTGAATACAGGGTGAGTGAGTTAGTCTCCACCAGGAATAAATGCACAGACTCCAAGACTGTTGAGCAGCAGCAGAATGTCCTCAACTGACCTCACTCTAGTGAACAGGTTTTGAAACTCACAGGCTTGTGTAGCAGTAGATGAATGGAAAAGGGCCATTTGCAGCCACAGCATGTGCTCCTCGGAAAAGCCGAGCAGCTCATTGATTGGACCTTAAAAACTGCATGTGAGAAGATTATGTTTGTGCCAAAATAAACAAGAGCAGCTCCACATGTAACGCAATCACATCCCATCCAGAAATGTGGGTCTAAGTTAAGGTGACACCTCTCCTTAGAAATTGACCTAGTCTCTAAAAGAGTGGAGAGTAAAATAAACAGAGTTTGGGCTGGAGGAGGGCTGGCCAACTGGCGCAGCCTGTTTACACTGGGCCGTGTTTACATATAAACTTCAGATGTGGAGTTAAAAGAGAATAGGGCTACAGAGGAGAGGAAGTCTCAGCAGAGACTCCGAAAGGATCACAGAAAAGAAGAGGAGGGAGGTAGGGAAGGGAAGGGAGGAGGGAGAGAGAGGGAGCGAGAGAGAGAGATAAAGTGGTAGAGTAAGTGAGACAGAGTGTGAACAGGAGAGAAAGACAGAGGAGGGGGCATGAGAGAGAAAGTTTTTAGGAGAAAGGGAGATAGAAAAAGTGAGAAATCTGATATGGCTGAGAGTTTCTGCTCTCGCTCTCACTCTCACTCTCTCTCCTCTCTCTGCAGATGGAGGTGAATGTAAAACAGAGTCTACTGTTGGTATCTGGGGGTATCAACAGTCTGGAATGGGACTCAGCTGTGAGGAAAGTTAATGCCTGTCTGTCTGTCTGCTCAACTTTTCCCCTCTAACACGCTGTACTTTCCAAAACGCTCGTGCTGCATTCTAACACTACATCCTTTATCACCTGGACGGTGTTGGATACCTCTGGGTAGTCTCCGACACTAGAAGCATACACTGTGCTGCTGCTGTTGTTGTTTTAGCACATTTGTATACCCTGTAGGTTTTCACTCCTGCCTCTGTATTCTCTCACACCCTATTTTAGATTTGCGAGCATGGGTGGGGATATTATTCACAACACACATCATCTTCCATTAATGAAGCTGGAGGAGGGAAAAAAAAAATCACTAAAAGCTCCCAGTTTCATCTGATTCTACGCAGAGTGCAGTGCTGCGCCAAACAGATTAGGAAACTAATCTCAAACCTTTTTTGCTTTTGACACGGAGAATTATCCCCCTTTGAGGACTGATACCGATTAATGACATTCTGTGGAGATTACATGATCTCATGAACTACAGGTTATGAAACAACTCATAAGCAAAATTAATATATTGAGGCAGTCAAAAGACCTCCCAAAATTATAAAAACCTATATGGTAATCTGCACAATAACCAACCTGGTGAAAATGAAGAGCATACCATGTGTTGAGAGCTGGTATGAGCACTAAGGGTGCCCCCTACTGGCCAGATTAAAAAACTCTGGAAATGAAAAAAAGTTTGAATCCTCTGCACCATAAAAAATAGGTGAAGTCTATGCTTGTATCATCTCATTATCTGAGAACTTTATATCTGCTTTTTATTTTTGCAGAGCATGTAATTAATACAATATATGTTTATGTCCAAATCTACCATAAAGGACCCACTATTTCATGTGACACATTTTCATCACTAGAATATTTGTTCAGAGAAGCTGACTTCTTGGCTTGGCAGGGTTTAAATGTGAATAAAAAGACATCTGAGCTGAACTGCCTTAACAGGACCCACAGAGAGGAAGAGCATTCACCCTAATTGAGACTCTCGCTCAAGTCCTGGTGTCAGGTACAGCACAGTATGTGCACTCCTCTGCCAACAGGAACTACCTAATTAAATCTTAAGAAACAGAAAATTCAAAAAATTCAAAACAATAGTGGGAAAACACTCTTTGCCAAGTAAGCAGGATCATATGCTTCACTTGCACATTTATTATCCTTCATTTTCAAGTTATTACATGCTACCTAGGGTTTGCAACCATAAAGGCGCTGCGTGCGGCTCGCTGTTGTCATGTCACCTGGTTCAGATTTAATTTGGCGCTATCACTGTACCTTCTGTTGCTTAGTGTGTCTAGCATTTAGTAAATGGCTTTGGATGGTGAGATGAAGCATACTGTATGAGCAAATGATACACGAAATGTTGCAGTGACAATGAATCATATTCTAAAATCATTGCAATTAAGATTTGACCAACAGAAACAAATACCTGGGGGGAGAATGTAATGGAATACAATAGAGAATGTTTTTCTCTGTTTCTAAAGACATTGTGCTGATTATCTCTGCTGAAAGATGTAGTGTTATGAGTTGGGAACCACAGTTTGGAGTGTTACCTTTTCATTGTGTTCAATGAGGATTTCCACCACGATGTTCTGGAACTTGAGATCCATGATGGCAGCGACCGTGTCCTCCTGTGGCCTCATTAATGTGGGGCCAAACACCACGCCCAGGTTCGCCACGGTCATCAGATTGTGTTTGCTGTGAGCCGCCACACTGACAAAAATAACAACACACCTTATAAATATTTTACAACAACTTACTAATGCAACTCCACCGATGTGAACTTTTGAAAGAGGGTACTATAACTGTATAATATTGTCATTTTTTCATTTTTCCTTTAAGTTATATAAGGAAAAAAGAAACATAAATAATGGAAAATGTCAGACGTGACCACTGCCTGAAAAACACCCTGAACTCACAACAGATTTTAAGTGAAGAGTTGGTATTGGTTACTCATCTAGATCTATACAAAACTCATCTTGTGACCTAAACATTGTCCATACTCGTTTATGTCAGGCCTTTTCTAATGTAAAACTGTTTTGTTTCATAAAAGTGTAATAACTTTATAAACTACAGACAGCTGTGGCTCAGGAGGTAGAGCTAGTTGAGCTAGTTAGAGGTTAAATTTCCAGCTTCACATTCCAAAGTGTCCCTGGGAGAGACAGCCACTGAGCTTGGAAGTGCCTGATGTGTATAAAGGGCTGAATGAAATTAGAAAATTGTAATCTGCTTTAGATAAAAGAAACAATATAAACAATATAAATTTTAATAGCTCAACCCTTAAAATTTTTACAATAAGCAAGAATTCAAAATTGCTCTAAAACTACAAAGAGATATTAAAATCTTGATGAATTACTTTGTAGCCTCAATTAGTTATGAAGTCTTTGTGTAATGCTTATTTGTTTTTCTCATTTTGCACGATCCTTGTTGATATTTATTTAAGTTTCCCAATAATATTTGATAAAAAATGAAATAACTTGAAAGTTTTCCTTCCTTCAAATACCACAATTAATGATCCTGACAGTGGCTTTTCTACAAATGGGTCAGGGCTGATCTAACTCACCAGATAATGTTTAAACTGAGGAGCCATCAGTGCTTTATTAAATGTCTTCTCGTTCCATTTTTAAAACTGGGACACCTTCCGCAGATTAAACTTTATATTAAGGGGTCAAAAAAGTGTAGAAAAACCATTTATTTGAAGAGAAAGTTTTACGGACAGGTGATGAGATTTCACTCTCAAAATATGATGATACGCAGTGCATCTGCAGAGAGACAGCTTAAATAGCTTCAAAGGATGCCTTTGAAGACAAAAACATTGGTGACAACTCACATTTATAACATCTCTCAAACCATTTCAGATAGGAGTGTGAAATTCTGGCGTTGCTTCCTTCCCCTGCAGGACATGCACACACGCCAGCTTCAGAAAAATATTCAAGTCTCTCCAGTCTGGAGAATTTCACGCTGGATAATCCAAATTCAATTTCAATAGCACTGCCTTTTTACCAGAGCCTGATTCTGCTGTGGGTTTCTATGAAATAAGATCCACCAGACTTTCACTGCCTCGGGGAAGAGGGATTATTTACTTATCTTCAATTTGCTCATATTTAGTTTATAAAAAGCTTGCTGAGGTAAAACCCTGTAATGTTAGCTAACATTATTTAAATCTTTTCTCCTATCTAATCTCACAAATGGAGTGATGCACAATAGTGGTCTATCCAAGGAGTGTGTAATCTCAAGAGAGAGCTTAATTTGAGTGGTCCATTTTCATTTCACTTCACTGGTGGGCTGCAGAACCGTATGCAGGTACGGAAGGCTCCACAGTCCTCCTCCAACCAATTTAAATATATGCCAAAATGACCGAGGAAAAGGCGAAAAAGAAAATGTTGCGATGCTGGCAGCATCAATTTTCTTACCCAGCAGTCACTGAATAGACAGAGAGGAGATGGAGTGACAGCAGGGAAGGGGGAGTGAAGAGAGTGGGAGTGAGGGAGAGCGAGAGAGAGAAAAAGCATGTGGAGTGAGAATGAGGAGACAGACAGGAAGAGTAGAAAGAACTGAGAGGAAGAGAGGGGGTGGAGATTGGGTGAACTATGACCAAGGAAGTATGAACACTCACTTGGCCAGATGCTTCATAAGCAGCCCGAGGACTAGTCGATTCTTCTCTGGTAGTTTGTGGACCAGGCAGTGGACAGCTTGGATGCGAGACTCTGGACTACCACCCTCTGTTTAAATGCAGAAGCAGCCATAAACTTGTGTTAAATTACAAAGATACCTCTGTGCTGCTAAAGTGGCAAAGACACAATACAACCCGGGACAGAAAAAGGAGATACAGACACACCAAATCATTCATTTCGAAGAATATCCCCCTCTTTTTGGACGATCAGAGACTATGATTCTCAAGCACAAGGGGTTAAACATTTGAGGACGATAGATCACAGTTGAAACAAGTGAAGAGGTGTGAGGGTGATATGTGATCCGAAGCCTCCCAGAATTTGGCAGCAGGGACCACTATGCTGGCAGAGGAGATAGCTTTACGTTACAGTTGCTACCATATAAAGGGGTTGTGTTAAAACCCCCAAGATCATCTCTTAAACATTTCCTCACACATGGGCATCTGGCCGCCCACACGAGAAACCACATACACACTTCCACACAGACACACAAAATATCATTACTATGGGAATGACAAGGATTTAAACATGGAAAAAGCTTCTTATGGATGCTGTCACCCATCAAAAAATATTCACTGCTAATCCACTTTTTCCCCCCCTTGTTATGAGGGCATTGCGAGCGCCTGATAAAAATGTCAACCTGATCCAATTATAGCACTTGTTGTAATAAGATTCAAGTTTGGCTTGCTTTGAAAACATTTCATACAGAAATTATGTTATGTGGGTGAAACACTTTTTAGCTTATTTTGCTGTTTAAGGTAACTGGACCATTTGAGGGCATGCAAATTATAGCATATTTGGCATTTTAAATCTCTTAGCCCCAACTTTTAATTGCTTATTTGGCCACATTTTTTTTGTAGCACTTAAAAAACAGACGTAACTTGTAAAACATGAGCAGTAAGCTCACGCGTTATTCTTAAATGTCTGATAAATGTCAGAAAGATTTATATAAAACAAAAATTTCAAGGGAGACTGTCTGAGCCAAAGTCAGCTGAAAGGCTCTTTGGTAAACTAGAAATCAACAACACATATATTTAGTGCAGAAAGTAACAAGTTCCTGAAACCAAGTAAGAAATCATAAAGCTACAGCATAAAGAAATATAAAAAGTACCACGTAATGACTATGAATGCCTTACCCCTGCAAGATGGTTGACTATTATTACCCCCACAACCTTAAAGAAAACTTATTGTACTTTTTTCAGTGTTTCCCTTTCTACTTTTTTGTGTTTGTAAAAGTTCTGTAAAGTTATAAATACCAAATTCTGTGGTAAAATGGAGTTTCTCTCCTGTACAGAAAACACAGAAGCTCCTGAAATGCCTTATCAGTTTCCAACGGGAACATGTGACATCAATACCCTCTATTTGAATAAAGACAGGTAAAGTGTGAGTGGAGGCCGGCATTTCCTACATGCGGTTGACCAATCACAACAGAGTGAGCCGACTGGCCAATCAGAGCAGACTGGGCTTTATCAGGAGGGGGGCCTTAAAGAGACGGGAGCTAGTTTTATACAGAGACTGTTAAGAGGAGCCGCGGCAATGACAGTATGAGAAAAAAGTTATGTTCAGTAGCTCATTGAAGAAGAACAAACTGTTAATATTCCACTGCCTAAAGCTGATGAAATGTTCATTCCTGGCTGATTTGTTTGTTTTTGTCCTGTACTCCGATGTTTGGTATAAAGGGTGGTCAGACTTACTCGCGGGGCTGATGAACTCTTTGTAAAGTCCATAGGTCATCAATGGCTCAGGAAGGCTCCTTCACAGAGAGATAGTGAGAGAAAGAGACATGGGTGAGGTGGGTGGAGAAGGAGAGTAGAAGTGAGCGAGGGGGGACAGAAATAGCCGGCGCACTGTTTTATAGGGTCTACACACAGCAATGATTAATGTGGCTGGGCCAGGGGGATGGAATTAGATGGTGCACGCATTGAGATAACCAAGTTCATCTGAAGGTACTTTCACACTGCAGCTGGCCAGTGGCCAAAAGGTACTTAGCATCAGAGAAAACCGAGGAGACTGAACTTGCTTTACTCCAGCAGACCAGACAGAAAGTAAAAGACAGTAAGCATTGTTTTATATTGCATAACAACAGCGATATGCCATGTTAGATTCAATAGTATGTTGAAAGTGGTGACTGAATGAAAACTGTAGAAGCTCAAATAGAAAATCCTGTGTGTAGCAGAATCCCACAGCTGTGAACCAATTACATCAAAGTGCTTCCTGCAAAGCTTAAAATGAGTTAATCACAACACAATCTTGATCTGAAGGACTTGTCATGTATATCTTGATACGAATACTGAATAGATAATAGTGCAGTTCCCACGCAGCAGTGGACAGTGAACAACATCAAAAAACACAGATTCGTATTACATAGTAGCACTTTATCTTATCATTGTGAAAGTAAAAACTAAGAAGAAATGTTAAAGTCATTAATCCTTGATAATCTTTTGGTGCAGTCAAATTATATATAATTCAACAAAACAGTGGAGGTTAAAAAACTGAAAAATGAGAGAGACTCACAAATGTAACGGTTCACATTTACCGCAGGTCAGTATCAATTTTTTGTGAATATTCTTACTGTGTATTTTAAGGAAAAACAAGCACATTCAAAATTTGTGTTTCAGACTTTGCTTTCATTTAAATAACCAAAGCCAATTTAATCTGCTGCTAACAGCTCGCTTATTAAAAAAAAACCCTGGCCTTTAAATGAAACTGCATCAGCGTCTTGCAGTCAAACTTAATTTTAAATCTTTGAACTTTACCCTCACTATATCCGTCAACCTGGAAGGAGCCAGTGGAAGTGGGAAGCAATGTGACCTTGCGAGGAGTTAATTATGCAAAGTGCATAATGAATCCTGTAGCTATTTTATAAATGACAAGAGTTGACAATGGGAGGGGGGGTATGTTTCATATTCAAGTCAACAGAAAGTCTCTGTCATGGCCAAGTTTTTTTGAATTTTGTGACAATAAACATTGCAATTGAGGGTTAAACATTTATTAGTGGTTTCTTTTTTAACACGGTTCTTGTGGTCTTGAGCATTAAATGACTGAAATGTATTTTGAAAAAATAATAGTTTCCAACAGTTCTAAACATCATCTATGAGACAGTGAAGATTTAAAAACTTGCATCTGAAATTTGCGGGACTAATAAAGGACT